>NC_056604.1:321563-409386 GCF_018340385.1 Cyprinus carpio
TAAAATATGTATTACATATTTTCATATTAAGAAATTAGTTTTATGTAATGAATCTTTTTTTAAGAATGAGATTTGTAAATATGTCCTTGTAATATATGAGATGTAATATGTCCTTGAGGATTATATCACTTTGGTAAATCATCAAGCTGTAGGTTATTTTCTTTGTAAGAAGACTGTTTTAATTGAATTAATCCATACAGATGAAAACTGTTATTGATATAGCAGCGAAGATTGACTTAAAAAAAAGCACTCTAGACACCAAAATCTGAGTAAGAATACCTTTCATACACATGCTCAAGCTAATCATCGGTACGGTATTATCGGCTGGTTCTGCCAAATGGCCCAGAAAAAAGCATCAAGGGGATGTTCCGTGAAAAGCACAGCCAGGAAAAAAATCGAACACCGTCACATTCAGGGCGGCGGAGACGGGCCCAGACTGGGTTTTTAGGTGCCCAGAGATTGCCCAGCTGCCTGCTGACTCGAGTCCCGGAACGAGTGGACACTGAAGCAACCAGAACTAAAAGAACAAAGACTGAGATGTGACTTTTCTGGAATGCTTGTAAAACATAAGGACGAGTGGAAAGAAAAAATCTTATTGGCCGACAGACAGCCAGACAAAAGCCTGGCTACCCTCAACGGCAAGAACAACGCAGCTTCAGTCCACTCTTTCCAGAACTTGCTATCGTAATTTGTCACAGCAACAGCAGTTTGCCTTGGAGGCAACGTAATTACAAACGCCTACCAACATTAAAGCATTGTCTCCACCCCGCCTGAGAGGAACATGGACCTACACCGGAATATGAAGACGATGGTGGTGCACCCCAGACTATGGAGATGTACCACCAATTAAGAGGTTCCAAAACCGAAGGACCACGTATAATCTCCAGTGAAGGGGGGTGTGTGGGGTAAAAGATCAAAAGGCTCTTTTTTTGAAAGGAGTAGATTAAACAGAAGGGACTGCTGGCTCCTGGTCCGCACAAGACCAACCCAATCCGCATCACGTTTTGGTATAAACAACACAAAACAAACACAAAAAGGAGCAGATCGGCATTTCTAGCAGGTCACACTGCTTTTTTACCCAAAATCCAGATTACCAGTCACGCACGGTAATTAAAATACAAGCATGTCACGTGGTTGGATTTATCCGACATGGTAACAACGATATAAAACAAACAAGTCTTCTGAAAGAGTTTGCTGCAGTGCTGTTGTCCAAGATCCAGCTTGGCACAAAAGTGAATGATTGAAAACATGTGCATCTTGAAACTATATATTTCAAGATAATCTCTGTCCTTCACTTTGATAAGTCGAGGGACAACACTTTGAAGTTTAACAACTTGCCTTTCTGAAAATAACATTAAATTAACAGATTCTTGATAATTACTATTACAGCTATTTTGGTTTGAGAGTTGTCTTCATGTATATTGTATTAGCTGGAAATTATAGTAGCCTAGAACTGAGTCAACACAATTTTATAAAAAAAAAAGGACAAAAACAATACACTGGTCCGATAATGGCAGTAACACTCATTAATATTCATATAATCTCTAGCATTAATCACAAAAAAGCAAATAATATTTTCTCTTTACATAGAGACAGCTTATCAGACAGTAATTAATGTTATGCTATTCGCTTTATAATTTAAACCTATTAAAGGTTAACATGTTTTTTACAATGGCAGCCATATTTATGTCAAAATAACACTACAATTATTGCTGTTGCATTCAGATTACTAAGCCAAAGTGTATGAAGAGAGACTCCATATTATTCATAGGTTTTTATAATTAATAAATTATTTAAATAATATCTAAAATAATTAATTAAAATTAAAAATATTTTCAAACAATAATAAAGGTTTAGTAGCACCAAATGCAATTAACCTTCCCCCCCTGCAGACCACAGCACACAAGGCAGAAGGTGTAAAAATAGCCATCAATTTTAAATGCAATGATATTCATCTACAGTTTATGATCACTGCTGGCTGCTCATAAAATCATGTTGCACAATAAAAAGAACAATTATTAGCCCTTGGAAGAAGGGACAGATTCGGCCCGCTTCAGGAGCCCATCAGAACCCCCACCCTCAGAGCAACCTTTGCAATGCCCTCAGCCTTCAGTCAGGAACACTAGTGCAGAAACATGCATGTTCCTCCTCATTTCCTCTAATAAAATCCGCAGACTGTAGTGGACTCCCCGGGCCAGAGAAGACCAGGACAAAAACACTCTCCTTTTGTGTTTCTGTTGCGTTCGCTTGCAACGCACGATCTTGCCTACTGCAAAAGCTGGCGCACGCATCCAGCCTTTAGGCTGAGCTGATGTCCCCAAATACCGATGTAGCTTTAATCGGTTGGCACTCGGCCAGCTCGAGTCAGATAGCTGAGAGGAGGGGAGGAGGGAGGGGGTTGTGTATGGGTCCGATCCGCTGCTTTCACGAGCCCCAAGTGTCCACATTCAGTTGCAATGGTGGATTTCTCTAAGGCGCGCGCTTACAAAAGTTGACTTTTACTCCGTGCAACAGCAAAGCGTGTCTTGCTTACTCTACCTCCGGATTCTCATAGTCGTTCGCCGGCCTGCATGAAGGTCCTGGTTTATTTACAGAAGCTTTTTGAGCGGCTGCTCTCCCGACTCCTCATTGTGTGTCCATTCCAGCCCAAAACCCGGAAACTAGACACGGTCCCCTCCCTTCTCCGGGACCTCTGGCATGCACCCAAAACAGAAAAGCGCTTTATGGCCAATCGGATGCCGTCTAGGATTAGCTTTACGCCGGCCAGCCAATCGCGAAGCGCGGTGGGCGGGACTTCCCACGGGCTGTCACATTGTACTGGTAGGTTAATAATTAGAGATTAAGCCGAAACGATTAGGACGTTTTTTGTTTTTGCAGCGTAGTAGCGCTGCTTACGCATTCTGTTATTTTTCCATGAAATCATTTTCAAAATTTCGTCTTTGAAAACAAAGCATGTTACACACAGCTGTGTTGTGATTGGTTGGTTGAGGGCATGCCTGTGTTCTCTGTGTTAATTAGAGGGATTATAATAAATAATTAATGCTTAGTGATTTTACTTGCCATTTAAAGGCACTAATTTAATAGGTGACTGGGGCTAGTTGTCACACTTTTAACTGTAGTATATAGGGTTATTTTTGCTGAATCAGGCACTAATAAAGTCTTGGCTACAAGCTAGCCTAAACACAAGCTAGCCCACTGTTCTTACTAAGGAAAAATACAGTTGATTTAACACGTGGACCTAATAGTCACACTACAATGGGCAAAAAGTTGTCACAATGGAATTTAATAGGTTATTTTAAATTGTAACGCAATTATTAAATGCTCAAAAATAAAATGTCATGATATTAGAAATTTAGCCCTGGAGGACATCATTCACGAAAAAAAAGTTTTAGTTAAACTTTCTTCGTCATGAAAAAAAAGCAATCAAATTATTGTGAAAGAAAGGGGGGGGGGGGGGGTTTTAGGTAGTCATAGCCTACCAAAGAACATCAACTTTATAAACACTAATATACCAAGAGAGTCGAACCACGTCATACGTCAAATCACAAACTGTAAAGAGAGATAAACCGGAAACTCAACTGCATGCCCTACACCTAGGATATTACTGTACATGTTATGGGTGATGTGTCAGAAAGAACAGAAAAGTATCATAACCTGGAGAGTGAACCCCTTTTCTCTTGTTTTCTATATAAAGGCACAGCATCATAATTTAGGTTCTTTGCTAGTTTTTGACTATTATTTTTGGTGTGTAATCCTCATGGTGGTTAAATAATAAAATCACATCAAATGCAATGTCCCACAATCAAATCATTTATATATAAAATAATCCACAAATCATTAGTTTCATGTCACATCAAAGACTTTTAAGAGTGATGTCATTGAACAGTGCACCATCATTCAATATCCCACAATTTCATACACTGAGGTGGAGGTTAATAAGTTAAAACACAGTATATAGATTTAGAATATATAAAGTTTTTTTAACAATACAAAACATAACAATGTAAAATCCACAACATAAGATAAGCCTTTATTACATCTGTAAACGTCCACAGCCAAAAATGAACAAGTATCCCAGTTTTTAATTACATTTTGTAAACGTCTGCTCCATTTTGCTGTGAGAAAGGATATCTCACGTCAAACAGGCAGCATGATTTTTCTTCCTCTGAACAGATTAGATCGAACATTGACATTTTTTCTTTTAAAATTTGGTATTCAAGTTTCACGCCATGATCAAGCAGGTTGATTATGGACAATTTCTCAGTTAAAAAATTATAGTAGATCAAAGTATAATGCAGAAAGTTTTTGTACTACAAATTCAGTCCTTCTGAAAATTATTCATTTTCACATAACAACAGCATGTTTGTTTGTAAAGATGAGAATACGAACAGTCACTTGCAACAGAAACATTCACACACACACACACACACACACACACACACACACACAACCACACACACACACACACACACACACCGTTTCAGGTTCTGTGAGAAATAGGAAGAAAGTTCCAGAAACTGCAGAACAATTCAGCCACAGCATTTGTTTCATATAACTAGTTTCTCTTTCAGAGTTTTCACATAAAATTACAGTGTCTGATCTAGGATTCAGCTCTTTTCCTGCCCATATACAATTATCGATTCACCATTTTTTGAAATTAAAGGCCTGTCCTAAATCAGCGTTACACACCCAGCTTTATATATGAGGTTGTGTTTTCTGTTCATCTTGTTCATGCCTGCTTTTTCCAGCATCGTTTTTCGTGTCTTTGTGGTGCCTTTGAGGGCTTATGTAAGGAAGCCCAATGGACCATTTATTTCCGTGCCAGTACTCTGCAGGTCAGGTAGGGAAAATAAGGGATCTCCATCCTAGCGTCCAGGTAAGCGACCAAAGGTACTAGCAATAAGCAGTGGCCACCACATCAGAATATGCCTGAACAGAGGGGTATAGAAAAAACAGTATCTGGATAAGCATTACAGTCCCAAAAGTCTGGACAATGAGGTTTAACCCTTAAAAAAAACCTGATAAAAATAATAAAAAAACAATTTAAAACAAAAAAAGTTTTTATTTTTTTTTTTTTAATTTTATTTAACAGTTTATTGAATTGAATCTTTAATGAAACACGCTAAAAAAACTATAACTCTATACTATGATTTAGAGAGAAATAGAGCTGACAGTAGAGAAGAAAACACATCTCAGTTTATTCTGATGCCCAAAAATATGGAAATCTGGTGGCAGTTGCTGAGATTTACATGGCCAAAAAGTATGATTATATCTTTATAAATGTATTTAGCATTAGCAGTCTACTTAAATGCATTTAAATGTCAGTTTTTCACTCACTCTCCCTCATCCGAATAATATGTTTTTATTTAGTGATGTTTAAAAAATGTTTAGTTTTTATAATTAAGCTGCTGTACTTTTTGTTGTTGGTGGCAAGAACATAATCCAATCCCATTCACTACACTGATGAACAGAGATGACAAACATTTTTTTTAAAAGCCGGTTGTGGTAATCAAATTTGATACATTTTAACACACACATATACACACACATACATACATACATATATGTACTGTATATATGTGTGTGTGTGTGTATAATGGTGGTACTATATATGTAATCATCAAGTAAACCTAAGTTCCTGCAGAAGTCCAAGTTACGTGTTTCCCCTTGAAATATTACTAGAATATATCAACACTGGTTTTTTACTTTAATAAAAATCAATAGGTGATTTTCACTTCAAAGTAAAAAGCCACATTGACCCACAACCGTAATGTGTACACCTTTAACAACATATTATCCAAAAAGTCTTTTAATTGCTAAAAAAGTATGAAACTATCAATCATACAACAGAGGGCATCTAGGAAGTTTGAGTACACAAGAGTGAAATTTATAGGGCCCTTGTCCTTTCGGATTTTGCTTATCAATTATGATTTTGTAGGCTTTAGGGTTCAGATGGGCTCAACATAATGTGGGATATCACGGCGCACTCACTCAGATACCGTGCAGATAACAGAAGTCCAGTTTTCCTTATGTGCCAGAAGCTGCAGCCAAAGCGATCGCGTAATCCAGCAGTAGATAGCCATAACCCACCAGAGGCCAACGGACCCCCAGTCCAGACCCAGCACCTCTCATCATCTGTGCAACTGTTGAGAAATAGATCGCGTTTTTTTTTTCAATGAAGTGTTGAAAACAAGCAAGATCGATAGAAAAACAAGAAATAAAAAAACAGATCTTGTATATGATATTCCTTAAAGTGGATAAACAGTAACGTAAAGCACCATCTTAACAAGCTTGAATCAATGAATGCATCACACTTTCCTTCCTTAAGTCTCACAAACATAAATTAAGGATATGTGATGTTGTTGAAGCAGTTTTGAGAGCGTATGGCATTGGCTGTAGGTTTGACAAAATAGGACGAGTGCGTTAATAACAGTGATTGATCACGGACCATATTACGTCATTATTTCCTTAAAAAAAAACAAACAGATATCAAACTTTTATACTTAATGATAGTCTGGGGTGAAACAGATCTATTCTCCATTTAACCGCCAGTCTCTTATGCGCACCAAGGCTGCATTAATTTTGATCAGAAAATACAGTAAAAACTGGTATATTTACAAAAATATTATTGCCAATTTTAAATACTTTTTTATATCTGAAATCGATATTAAACGGAATTTAATATATTCCTGTGACGGCAAAAGTTGACTTTTTTTTCTGCATTCTTTACTTTACTGCTGGTGCTTCAGTGTACACATGATTCTTCCAGAAATCATTCTAAAATGCTGAACCTCTGCTCAAGACCTTTCTCACATATTATCAATAATGAAAAACAGTTCGCTGGTTAATATGTTGAAAACAGTGGATTAATTTTTTTCAGGATTGACACATTATTTAAAAAAATAAATCTTTCTAAACAGAATGCACTATTAATTTCGACTTTAAAAATACTGCCCACCCCCCCCCCCAAACAGTTTTTACAGTAAACTTTCACATTTTTCTAAGCGTTACAACCTGCATTTTTTTTAATCCTAGATTATCACCATTTTAAATATTAATATAAGGCTGGTTGGGACCCCCACTTGAGAAAGCTGTTGAAACCACTCTCCGCACAGCGAGATCAGAATAATCATGCTGCAAGTTAAACAAGGGTTATTTTAAACCCATACACAACTCAGGACTGTAAACACAATTTTTTTTAGAGGAGTAAGACAATTTTAATGGCCATTAAACAATAGAAACAAACTGCAATACATGGTTACCGACTTTGCTACCTGTCCCCTTAGATAAAAGAGGGGAAGTGTTTGCGTGGGGAACCACAGGAGTAGCAAAGAGCCAATACCCCACATGTTGGACAGCTCATCCATCATCTTGCTGGCATAAATAAACTCAGAGTCCATGTTGGAAATACACAGAGAACTACCTGACGAAGATAGAAACCGACCACGGTCAAAAGGTATTGGAAATACAGTTTAAAGCTGACTTTTAAGAAAGTGTAAAACTGGTGTAAGGTCATGTAACTACCAATAAAAGCTGTATGTATTGATGCAACAGCCATAAGTTGTTTTAAGCAAAACATAATTTTTGCATGTTGTCCTCCCCCAATTTTCCGTTGCTTGCTTTGTTTAGCTTTTAAAAACATTTATCTATCCTTGTCAGCTTATTCAGTGTGTGCATTGTGCACAACATAGCCATTTGGACAAACACAGGATATTTTTTTTTACTTATAATTTTTTTATTAGTACTTATAATCACATTTATAATAACTTTTTCATTTATTTTAAAATTTGTAACATTTTCTTTTTCATTTGCTAGTCGATTGATTTGCATGTAGACCGCATTTTTTGTGAAAGTTTTACTAGCCTTTTGAAATAGCTTGGATATGTGCCCCTTGACCACAAAACCAGTCTTAAGAGAAGTCGCAGGGGTATATTTGTAGCAATAGTAAAAAAATCATTGTATGGGTCAAAATTATCGATTTTTTTCCTTTTATGCACAAAAAAATCATTAGGACAATTGAGTAAAGATCATGTTCCATGAAGATATTTTGTAAATTTTTTCCGACCATAAAGTTAAGCAACCTTAATTTTGATCAGTAAATAATGCCTTGCTAAGAATTCATTTTGAACTTCAAAGGTGGATTTTCTCAGTATTTTGGATTTTGGTTGCACCCTGAGCTGCCAATTTTTTTCAAATAGTTGTAATCTCGGCCCAATATGTCCGATCCAAATAAACCAATCCAATGGAAAGCTTTCTTTTCAAGCTTTTCAGATTATATATTAATCTCAATTTCGAAAAAATTGACACTTAACAAAACACTGGGTTTGTTCACATGTTCACAAAATCCAACACAGCGATTTGGGCCATTTTACCACTACCAACAAAAACTCAAGCTGACCTTTTCATTCTTCCCATTTTCTAGACATTCAATATAATGAATCAGTTTGCTGGCTATAAAATTGACCTGGCTATTAAATAAAATACTGCCCTCGGCTGGATTGTTTTAATGCCATAACCCCTGTTACAGCTTGAACATTCCACCCCTTTACCTACAAAGACGCATCTGGATCCATACCAGGTGCACAGCCAGGTTTCTTTCTTGTCATAAGGGTGTAGCAGGTAAAGCCTTATGGGTGAGATCACAAAGACATAGACAACCTGCTCATCTGCAGGGGACCAAAAAAACATATTAGTGAATTCAACAGACACCCAAACTAAATCCCCTATCCCATAATGCCTCCCTCGTAACTGTGGTTTTTTGACTTCTACACATTTTTGGATTAGTTGTTGACACTAGTGTAGTATTTTTACAAGTAAACCTGTTTGGTTGGTTTGAACTGTACTGGATTCAACTCTCTGTTGGGCACATGGATGGTGTCAACATTGTCCCTGAGTCACCTGATGTGGTTTTGTAGTTCAAACATTTAACAACGTCCTTGAATAGGACCTCCTCTATTGTTAATTGCTGAATTCAGAGTGGTTCTCAGTGACAAGTGGTGAACGGGATTTGTGGCTCCTCTGTTTATGTTCCGTGACCGTATTGAAATAATTCCACAACATTCCCTGAATTTTTTATAGTTGTACTCACAGCGCAGTCAGCTTGATAGCTCTCGTTTAGGCAAACACACCTGCCATTGTTGTCCCAAAGGATGGAAATTACGGTATCCCTGAAAGAAAATGAGAGAGTTTTTATAAAATCACTTTAAAGACGCGTCAAAAATTCTGTTGCTTGCATCTGTGTTTAACGAACAAAAACTCGCCAGGGTTGCTAAAAGCTTTGTTGACTTTAACAGGAATGCGATTCCTCAGACTCCTAGTGTCAACAGAAATGGAGCTACTGACAAAAATGTATATCTGTTGCCTTTCTGATGGCTCTAGTAGATTTGTAGACATGCAAGTTTTTATTAAAGGATCAAGAGGATGTTCACACAGGAAAACTTGAAATGCAAAAGAAAGTGAAATGAAATTAAAAACACAAAAACTTTTTAACTCAGCAAGTTGCTGAAAAAGATGAGAATGCAATGGCAAACACACACTTTAAATATATAATGTTTATGTACAGTCACCATGTCATAGAAATGCAGTACAGGGGAAGGCCAAAACACAGGTGCTTTAATGGTTGTTAGCTTCCATACCTCAACTTTTTGCAGCCTCTCGCACAACAAAGCATTAAAAAAAAAAAAAACATCGCACAAGTTACAATGAGTCCAAGTCTAGGGCGGTTAAATGGTTAATTTCGCAATTAATCGCATCCAAATGTAAAGTTTGTGTTTACATAATAGATGTGTGTGTAATGTGTTTTATTGTATTATGTATAAGCCTGCATAAATGCAATCACATACAGTGTAAGCCTATACATTTTACAAATATTTTTAACACGTTTACCTATAATTTATATATAATTTATATCATAAATTCAAATATATTTTATAAAAAACATAATTTTTCTTAAATATATGCATGCATGGTGTGTCCTATTTATTTATACAAAATAAATAAATACACTGTACACACCCATGATATACACACTGTACACACCCATATATTATGTAAGAACTTACGATTTCTTTTGTGATGTGATTTAATCATTTGACAGCACTAAAAAACATGTCACCACCTTACAATACATTTTTTTTTATTCACTGCCATTTCCTGTCTTGTTCTTTAACAGAAAAACAAATTCAGTGTGAACCAGGGCCTGTTCCATAAACCAAGTTTCCAAATAAGGCTTAATTTCCGTTAGTCTGACTTATTTTTGAACCAAATCAACTGACAATTAGTCAGACTAACTGAAATAAAGCTGGCTTATTTGGTAAACTTTTTTTTATGAAACAGGCCGTAGGTCCTATGTTGAACTGAATGAATGAGTGATTCAGTGACTTGTACATATCACACAAAATGAATCTTTTTAGTGAAAAGATCAAAAGATTCGACTCTTTTGGATCATTCAAAATCCGTTCTATTCTAATAAAACTGACACTGACCAGGTTTTCTCTTTGCCTAAGCCACGGCTTTTGCTATGCAAGTAGTAAGTAAAATTACTTCCGGATGGACCCTACAACCCAACCCGCAGTTATGTTGTCAAATTAAACACCAGGCTGACACTTGTCTGAGCTCACAAAGTTTTCAATTAGCCAATGTCATATACTACAGTCATTTACAATTTATCTCTTTGTTGATTTGAAATTGAATTTTACTGCTTTACTGTCGGGCCGTGTTTTACAATCTTAAACAGGCTGTAGTTGTACCTGAACAATACCGTACGGTTGATAGGGGAATAAATTTATCAAAAGGAAGAGATGGAAAGACGGAGAGCAATCTTTCCACAGCTGTACTGCCCCATCTCTGTTGTCTGCTGGGGGGTTTTGGAAATTTCTTCTGGTTTTTTTCAGGTGACAACAGCAGTTAACAAAACTTAAGTCAGTCCCCACAGAAGGGAAAACGGTGCTGGTCAGTCATGAATAGGGTAGAGAGTAAAGAACAGAAATCACGAGCAAAATATATGAGAAAAGCAAAAATTGTTTTATTTACCATAATTATCCCAAAATCATTCGTGGCCGTTCGGTTGATAATATGTCTGTAAATGACATAGGATAGCTTATATATTGCCATTCATTCTATTAAGACGCTTAAATATATATATATATTATTTGGGTCTTGAGGTAATGATATGTATCCAAGATCTAATAAAGTTTAAAGTAATGTTTATATTGGAAAAATAACTATATAAATAGTTTTCTGAACTTTAAATCAGATTTTCCATTGGACTGACACCTCAACCGTACGGTAGAGAATTTATATATAAAAACATAAAATAAAAAAAGTGCCTGGGCTAGTGTTTATTAGAGTGTCTACTAATAAGAATTTAAGTTAAATCATTTTTAATTAGCTCCTTTTTAGGGGCTGTGAAAGTTAAAGGGTTTAAAACCAGCAAGATCATAACAGCCACATTTAACCACCGGATCTGTGGTCTTGTAAGTATAATCTTCCCCGTAGAGCGAGCGGATCGTTCACCCGGGGGAAAAGTCAATCCTCTTGATAATGAATTAATTGGTAGGAGAGGTGCAGCACAGACATGCAGAGAAAGCAAAACAACCACTACAAATAAACCAGACCACGCCTATGACTAACATGGCTGCTTATCTTATATAAACTCTCTCAAATCGATAAAACCAAATGATCAGACGTTGATAAAAAGCTATGAACTATCGCTTACCTCTCCAAAACGCATCCAGCGACGCGCTCCTGTGTCAGGTTTTAAGCTAGGGGAGAAATGTCCCTGATCCTGTATTTCGGGTCAGTCCTCGCAATGTGTGACATCACCTGGAGGGTTCAGTGTGAAACCGAGGTCGCCGAACAGTAACAGTCCCTCATTGTGACCATTCTATAGTGAGAAGCGGACAGGACCTGAAGCACACGTTTTTACACGAGAAACGGCTGGCACGCGCCCGCCTCCAGCACGAGCTGCAGCGCAAGTTTAAACTAGCTGAGGCGTCAAGTTTACCTGCACCTCACCTGTGGAATATTTTTGACGCGCATTCAACTCATTAACCACCAAAATATTTACAGTTTTCAGTTTTTAATGCCTTCACACCTCAATTTAAAACTTCGTTAAAATGAAAAGAAATTGGACCCACACAGCACTTCCATTACAAAGGTTTTACCATGGTGGTAAACCATTTTACTTTTACTTGCCTACACTTGTTTGACTTTTTTACAATACAATTTTATTTGCAAATTTAAAGTATTGTTTTCAATTTCTTTCACTTATAGAGGGGGCAGTAATTTTTTCTTCATTTTTTAAGTTTTTATTTTTTTTCTCCAGTGCATAAATAAATTCTCCAATTCTATGAGGTTGGGGATTTATGGGAATATTAGTTCAATTACTTGTCAGCCATAAGGCAGTGTACTCCTCCCTCAGGTGGGCCTAGTTTTCCCCAAGGTTTCTCCTCATCAGTTTTTCGTGCTACTGTCACCTTTGGCTTGTTCCCGGAGCCTCTGTGAGGCTCTATTTTCTCCTTGCCTGCTTTGGAACAATAGGTTCTTTATTGTTTAGAAGGGCTACAATTACAAAATACATATAATTTAATGTAATTAAATCAAACAGAAACCACGATTTGATTAACCTGATTAAAAACAAGCATACAAAGGTAATTTGTTTCTCTACGGTAATCGGATGTTAAAAAGAAAAAGAAAAGAAAAAAAAACGAACTTGTGTAAAATCAAGCTGTTCAAGGAGATTCAATATTAATCATTTTAAAGCAGTAACAGGTATTTTGGTTACTGCTTACCATAGTAAATTTATGTTGGCCTGTGCATTGTATCCTGTACAAATATCCTAAAAGAAACAAAGATCTATTTTTAACCCAGAGGAACAAATTTCTCTGCAGTTACCGCTCATTAACATGAAGATCACATGCAAATGTCCCAGTGCTTAAAATCTGTAGTTGTTTTTTTTACACTCAGCAACATGCTGGGTTTTGCATAATGTTTAGCATTGAAAAATGAGGAGTGACTCTCGTAATGCTTTCTTGTTTGTAGTGTTTCTGTTCTGTGCACCTGTCAGGGAGCATCAAACATTTTCAGTCTGAACTCACCCTGCTTAACCAGTCCCCTCCACCCACATGCGAAGAAGAACTGTTTTTTTCGTTCTGCCATTCCACAAGTTTTGTGCCACGGGCTAATAACCTCTATTCCACTACAAATCCAATCCAAATATCACATCAAATGCATGTACCACAGAAATTAGACCACAAGGGGGAAAAGAAAACGATCGGAAAAACGCATTTTCACACACTGTAAAGTTATTTAGGCTTGGCTCCACCTTTCCAATTTTCTTGGCTTCAAGTTTTCACTGCTTCGAGAGGTAATAACTACATACTTACATGTGCAGACTTGATCAGATTCTCCATTCAATAAAGCTTGATCAGTCTTTCCATTCATAATTCCCTAATGATCACAATGGTAATTGACATATTCCTTATTTTAAAGCGTATAATCACATTTGTGGCTAAAACCATTAGGACAATATATATATATATATTATATATATACTATATATATATATATATATATATATAGTATATATATTATATATATATATATATATATTTCTTTACAGGATGTCATTTAAATTTTAATACAGCACTGCACTGAGATCTGTTAAACAAAGCTCTCTTTAATACTGTTAGTATCAGACATCAGTTTTTATTACTTTTTATCATTGGTAGTGATTTTACACAAAAGACAGATAAAACGAAAGAAGCATAAAAAAATTGATGCATATAAAATGTTTTCTTAATTTTTTTACATATAGTTTTCAGTACATTAGACACAGAGTAAGGGAAAAAGCTGTGATTGTTCTGCTTCCCTTTGAAAAAAGAAAGTTTTTTGAAATCTTTCAAATTGCAACAACAGCGCAGTCAAGTGGGTCATTTGTGGACAGTGGCAGAGTCCTTTGTAAACAGTGTATAACTCTCTCTTAGCCTGAAAAAACTGTACCAATACATTTGTCTATTTAAAACAACTAATTACACAAAAATGTCATAAAATTCTGCACAAATACTACAAAATGGTGACAAGTCACTGATCTCGTCACTGGCTTGAGTAAAAAATTCCCAGAGCCTAAGAGATTCCATGATCTAGTGGAGGTTAAGAGGTAAAAAAGTCATGGTGCAGGTTCATCAGGTCAGATCTTCTCCACATAGTTCCCAGGAAAGAGACCCTCCTTCCCACGAAATCCGCCCCTCGCCACCACCCTGACGGATCTGCAGGAAACCCAGAGGAACATTAGAAACCAATTCAACAGCCAATTAAATCGAATTCACAACATTCTTATTTCCAAGTCTCACCTTCATTGATAAGGTCTATGATGTCATTGACATCAAAGCTAATTTCATCCACATCTTGGCCAAAATACTGGTAAGCGCTCTTGCAGCGAGGGCCCCTGTGGTCGGGGCTGAGGTTTGGGACGGCTAGAGGGGGCCGGTGGAGGCCGTTGGGCCGATGCTCCTTTTCCGCTGCATTTCTGGAATGTTTTTAGACTGTTTAGTATCTACAAACCTGGATTTGAGATGTTTTCATATCTGTGTTCTCTTACCCTGACATGCCCTGATCAGGCACATTGAGGAAGTCGAGGTTTGTGGACTGATTCGGGGCCTGCCTGGAGCCTCTTCGATTCTTCTGCGATCCCAGTTTAGGAAGAGCATTGCTGGGTGGAGGGTCCTCATTGGTGTAGAGTATGTCACTTCCTTCTGCTGCTGCGGCTGATGGCGCTGTTGAGTCCCAGCCCGGGCAAACTGTGCTGCCCCGTTCTGATTGGCCCCCTGTTAAAAATCATATATGGAGGCTTTCAAGAAATATAAAGGGAATAAAAATGTATCAACATGGTTCTACACACAGTTCCAGCTCAGAATTGTGCCTAAATGAAGAATTTTTCTACCTCTTTGTCGTGGCTGGTTTCTTCCTCCATGACTCTTGGCATGCCTTTCCTGGTTGGCTCTGGAGAAAAACAAAAAAGTACATGCAGTGAAGCTCAAATGAACAGATTTCTGTCACTGCTGCTGTTCTTCATTCATCTATCCATCTCACATACTGGATGTCTTTGGTAGCCCATCTCCTATAGAGATAGTGAGGGTCTTTCCTCCAGGTTTGATGAATGCTAAATCAGTCTGTCCCCTCTGGAAAACCACCACACGTGTGCCGCCTCCTCCCCAGCCCTCCTTCTTCACTCGGAACTCCAGCCTGCACAAAACATTAGTATTCATTCATGTACTGCACTGGAGTGAGTCTAATTCTACAAATGAGAGATAGGGAGTTATCAGCACCTGTCGCTGAAGGACAGTGAGAGTTTTGTTTCGGGTCTGCTCCTCGTAACGCTTGCAAGCAGACTGAGGAACTCAGTCCTAAATGTGGACTCCAGAAGACTGTCATAACTCATTCTCATGAAGGATGAAGAAGTCATCTTGCATTGTGCTGGTGGATAATGAAAGTAGACAAATTTTGTTACTTTTCCTGAATAAAATATGGTGCTTGTCCAAGAATGCAAGGGTTTCAAATGCACAGCTCAAACTTTACACACTGAAGAAGACAGAATTATGAGCAATTAAGGACAGTAGAGAAGAGGAGATGAGAGTGGCATGACTGTGTTGTTATTTACTCATGTGTCATTGATTTTTCACATTATCTTCATCCGTCTTTGATATATCATCATTAGTCATCATCATAAAAGCAGCCAATCACCATCCCCCCCTCCCTCGTTGTTCATAAAACCACTTTCATTCTCTCTCAGACTTGACATATAAGGCAGAAAACAAGAACTGAGCTGCCATAAATATGAACTCATTTCCTGTTTGCTAATTTCCTTTTTGCACTTTGCAAATAGTCTGACCCCACAGAACTTCTGTATAAGCTCTTCTGCTGTAGCAGCAGTTGCGTTCTGGCAGCTCGTGTCACACAGTAAGAAATCTGCATGTAAGCATTATTGTGGATAAGGTAGACACAGTAGTAAATGAACAGCTTTATCACATTTGCTCATTGGCCCCAGAGAGCAAAATTACAGAGTATAAAATAACAGACAATGATTTTTACAAGCATGTATTGCTTTTTGTTGATTATTTTGTTGTGATTTTTAGGGGTATATGACTGAGATTTTTACAAGTTGAATATGAGTTTTTTTTAATTTTTTTTTATTTTTTTTTTGAATTCTCTTTTTGTTTTTTTATTATGTTATGAATTTATTTGCAGAAACAGATAACTGTTAATGATGATAGATTAATTGGAACACAATGAAAAAACATGTTGTTTTGAAAATGATCTGTTTTTGCAAATGAACTGTTTTACAAATCATATTTCATAGCTGTCCTGTTGTTTAAACAAGCAATGTGTAATTGCTATGAAAATGCCACTATATTCTTAGACTAAGAAATCCACCCTTTTGTTTGTTATGTTGTTGTTTTGTTGTTTGTTATGTTGTTGTTGCTTATGCCATGGTGATTTTCCACCATTCACATATTAAAGATGTTAATAATATTTGCGGTGCAATATTTGACTGGAACAATAAAAATGACGGTTATATTGGTCAGTTACAACTTGTTAGATCTTACTATGGTTACCAATGTTTATATTAAGTGCACTAATATAGAACGTGAATTAAACTGATTTTTAACAACGAATTTTAATCAACACCTGCCAGCCAATCAAAATCGAGTATTCAGACAGAGCATGGCATAAATACACATTGATTGTATATGGCACCAGCATTACACTATATACCTGTAAAAAAAGGCAATATGAAGCAGTGGCTAACTTACCTTCAAAGAGTAACTGTCTCTGAACGTACACTTCCAATGTACACGCTTTTCTTTCAGAACTTCCTTTATCTTGCCTTTCGCCTGTCCGTTTCTATTATCTTTTCCCGACCGTAAGACCGATTAGGGTATGATGGATGTCGCGAGCCGTGTGTCAGTAGTACATCCCTCTTGGATGGACTAGAAAAAACAGCGAGAAATAATGTCTAGCTTTATTTAATGCCCTTATTTAACCTATCTGCAAATAATTGCTGTAGCTTTGGAACTATTTTTATTTACACAGAATTCTGAGAAATGAATCACAGTTTCCACAAAAATACTAAGCAGCACAACTGCTTTTTCAACATTAATAATAATCAGCTTTTTCTGGAGACTTCTTTCAGAAACATTACCAACTCTATACTTTTTAACTGTACACATCATTTTTGCTTATTAGTTTCTCACTCCTTGAATCTACGTCAAACGTGTTGACCGAGTCTTGCAAAGTTCGACTCGCTCCCTCTTGGCCATGAACTGCCGGAGGTCAGGTCTCTCTTCCAGCCAAGGTAATCGCCCACAAGTTCGGTTTATACTATTCCTAGCGTCGTTCTTTAAAGTTATACAGTATATCAGAGGCTGAAAATGACATAAAGAGACAGAATAAGTCCCTCACATACAGAGTTTTCTCTTACAGGGTATACCATATGCACTGTCAACATTACAAAATAGAAAAGGAGTATTATCAATAAAATCTAGTTTATTTTAAAACTAAAATCACGTAAAATCAGTTTGGTACCATTCAAAATAGATTACAATGTACCGAGTGTTTTAAACAGCAGTGTACTTTTAGTGCTTATTTGAGGAAGCTAAAATAGTCTTAACGATCATTTCCAAAATTCATATGAACCCTGTTTTTTATACCGCTGGGGTCAGCATCCGTCTACGTATGAAAATCCTCTTACTGTTTAGGGTGTCTTACCGTTTTGGTAATAAGCACTCTCCAGGTTTTTTTAATCTTGTAAACTTGCACTCACCCTCGCTCTCGCATCATGTTCATATTTCCTCCTCTTTGCGCTTAATTTCCTCCATGGCCTTCGGGCTGGTTTGCTAGCGAACGTATCAATATTGTCCTCCTCCCGCATCTGCCTCCAGCAAAAAATAGCTTACCGGGTTAAAAGACATGCGAGTGAGGAACAAGAAAAGCTTACTTAAAGGGAAGTCCTGTATTTGACCAACCGTTGGTTATAATGGCCTAGGTTCTTATTTATATTTTTTTTTTTGGTGAGATGTCTGGAGCCTCAGACCGCAGACTCTGGATTTCTTGATGACGACTTGGTACGGCCCATTTGGGTAAACGAATACCGTGTCCAATGTTAACAGAACGCAAGAGGATGCAAAACGCCCTGCTATTTCGCAACACACCTCGCCAATTTTGGCCACTTCTCTGCTGTTAGAATGTCATACACTCGCACCAACACAAGTGTTGTTTCCATTAGTGCTGCTTTAGAATTACACATCTGGGTAAATCACCACCGCTAAAATTAGCACTTCCTGAGAAAGTCAAGATTAAACACATCAGCAGATAGTGTTTCCGCTGTAAATTAAGCAACCAGAGACGTATTTATTTGCGCTCCCTCGACCTGAGTGTTTAAGTGGAGTCACGGTTGATTGTAAAAGCCTCAGAGGTAATTCAGGTTTTGGACTGCAGTGCTACTAAAATCCACACATTTTCCTAAAGACTATTTTATGACGCGACGATGAGATTTTTTCAGGCTTGCTCTTAACCTCTGTAAAAACTTCTGGAAGATTCTACGATAAGCATGAGCCAGTCCGCCGTAACCCTAATATTTTCCCTCAAGTCCCAACTATTTCCACCTGATGTTTCGCGGGGGGGGTCTGTACACGTAAAGTTGAATTTTATGAACAGCACGTTGTATTTACGTTTACTAGCTCCCGATATTTGCGAAGATAGCTTGGATTCCCTATTTGAATTAATGTGACTCCACTGCTCCCGCCCCTCCGGCAGGGCTTTGGGCCTCTTGTTCTCGTTGTGGCTGTTTGATGCAGCGGATGTAGTGCTGTGTGCACGTTCATCATGTGTGCTAACCACTTCGTGGCTTCTCTGGGGGGGGGCTGTTGAGCGCAGACAGTCAATGAGTGACTACCAACGAAATAAAGCGAAAGGGTGACAAGTGGTGCTGATCCTCAGAAGACAGCTTTTATTACAGGACACTTGGTCTACTTTACTTCGTTGATCTTCGAGCTGTCCGATGGGTTTGGGTCGAGGCGCGTTTTCTTATCCTTGTTGAATGTTTTTCCCTTCCCTGGGTAAAGAGCCTCCGAATGAGTCAGCTGCAATCCTAAGAGATATAAAGATTTAAATGCGGAGGTTTTGGAAACATGTTGATTGAGATTATGAAAAAGAGGGTATGCCAATTTTGCATGTTCTGTTCCCAGATGTAGATAACCAAGTATTTCAGGAAATATTTAATTACACCAATCTGTCGTTGTTTCTGTGTTGTGTTCGGGTGGTGCCTGGTTCCTTACCCGTTAACCGAACCTAAAACACCTTCGTGAGCTAATAAACAATTCTAATGCTGAGAAAGAGAAACTAGAAGAATTAGCCACTTAGCATTGGCTGCTTTTGCATCAGTTTCTATGAGGTCAAGGAAAAGCACGTCTCTGCTTTTGTTCGCCTCACAGAAACCACTGATATCATACGCCACCTGAATCAAAGAATTAGGTAAATGCGAAGCAATATAGTAGTTCTATACGCGGGGCATATACACTACTGTTACAAAGTATTGAGGTTGCTCAAGCACTGATGGTGGCAAAGTCGGTGTAAGCACCTTGCCAAGCGGTAGTGGTGAAATTACTAAATCCAGAGTTCCGGATTGGTGAAGTGCTCGGGGTTGTCCCCCACCGGGCATGCCTGTACTTCTAAGGCAGAAGCATAATCATTCAAACCATCTCCTTTGTCGTGCAGGGTAGCGCACACCTCATTCCCACACAGTGTCATGATGCCGGGGAGGACTTCTGGATTGTAGTGGGAACAGGGTTACAGTTTACACCTAGGACGAATTGTTATTTAATTGGTAATTTGGTGCTATTATTTATAGACATGTCTTACCAGTTTATTTTCTATTAATTCACACCCAATTTTGTTGTTTACAGAGTCTTCTAGTTGGGTGGTCCATTTTGATGCCTTCCTGTACAATATCGTCCTTCCGGTTCAGGATGTAAAGAAAAACAATAAGTCCGATTGAGACGCATTATACACATTTCAAAGAATATACTAGCGCAAAAGTATGATGAGAGAAACTGTTTTGTTTGTAACTTGTTCTGCTTTTCATTTTCATCCCATTACAGATCCTCGCTGCAAACTTTTTCAATTTGCACAAAAGTTGATACAGAACTGCTCGAAACCAGTTCCTCTAGAGAAAAACAATAAATAAAATTAAAAATTGAATTTAAATTTACTTAAAATGTTTCCACAAGCACCTACTCACACATTTTGAAAATAGCCCTTAAAAACATAAAATATGCTCTACCGATCAGAAAGTTTGGGGTTGTTGGAATTTTTTCATGATTATTGAGATAAGAGCTCTTAGTTTTCCACCACGGTTGGCATTTATTTGGTTCAAAAATACCGTAAAAGTATTTCTGTACCATGTTTAAAAATTAACATTAAAAAAATTTACTTGAATATATTTTTAAAATAAATAAGATGTTTCATTTGGTGCTTGAGAAACAATTCTTACAACACAAGATTTAAGAGACATGAATCTGCTTCTTATTTTGCAAAAACAAAAAAAACCATGACAATTTTTTTTGTTTATCATGATTCGTTGATGGATTGAAATAACAGGCATTATATTTGCCATATAAATATTGTTTTACCCAACATGTCTGTTTTACCCTTTCATTTCAAGCTTGATTTGCATTCTTTTTCTGAAGTTAAGTAATCACTTTTTTAATATATTCAAACCGCTCTACTACTGCCCCCAACTTTAAGTGGTAAGTGCATATTTTACTGTTAATTTAAATGGACAATATATACCTAATTGGCTGATTAATGGTAGAATTTAAAATTTCCCTCCCTTTGAGATAATGCAAATAGCAATCGCAGGCTAGGATAGAAAGTAAATGGCATTGCACCTTGAAAATTTCAACTCCCTAACAATATCCAAACACCAACACTGAGCTCCCTCAATGGGTTTCTCTCTGCATGTCTTTAGCTTTATTGTGCCTTCTCAGAAAAGAAAGGTAAAATTCCCTTTTTATTCCCTCAACCAATGGTTTATTTTTTGTGCATACATCCATTTAACGAACCTCAACAAGAGTATGTCACACCGACGGACGGGCGTAGAGTGCGTTGGAGAGAGCCTCCCCGCGTGTATTGCTCCTTGGTTAAGGCTATTTCAAAGGTTCCCATCTATGGTAGGTCAGTTCTACCACCCCCAGTTGGATTCCATTTTCCTGCGGGAGGTCGTCTCCCTGTAAGCGGGTTTTGTTCGATACCCATCAGGTATGCAGGGAACGCCATAACTGGGTTAACAGCGCATGGTAAAAAAGTTTGCAATTGCTCAAGTCTAACATAGTCAATATTTCAAAGATTTAAAATATGAGTACTCAGAACAGCCAACGGGCAAACATCACCAGAATCTTATCACAGGCACTTACAGAAGTCCCGATGCCGCTCCACCTTCGCATATTTCCCCCCCGCCTCAAAGAAAAACTGACAGCGCCTCAGATGTTAATATGCGCTGCCTACAATCTGGCACGCACCCGTTTCTGAAATACTCCGGTATGGCAGATCAAACCTGCATGTGCTTCCGTAGCAAAACCAAAATCAGGGTTAAACAAGGAATTAACAAAGGACGAACAAAGGACTAGAAACTGAACAGCTTTCCGCAAAGTGTTTGAGAGAGACTCACATATCTTGTCATGAAAGTTAATTGATATGAAAATATGTAACCATGTTTTGCTTTGGCAGTCCTTGCTATCATAGTTCGTCCGATCAGATCCACCTGTATGTTCCAGACTGGTTCAGATAGGTAGTAGGATCTGGGGTGTAAATTCCCAGTTCTTCCTTCTGCTGAGGCGTGCAACCATCTATTAGCTTAAAAAAGAGAGAGAGAGAGGTGGTTAATTCAGTAGCTATTCATGCTACCCATTGCATATTGCATATTTTAAAAAAGTAAATAAAAAGAAATTTAGAGGATATATTGCTACAGGCCTTTTTTCAACAAAGGCCCGTAATTTTACATGAACAGTTAAGTGCAAATGAGCAAATGACAGTGTTTTTGTTTATTTTCTATATGGGGTTGGAAACGTTTAAATTTTAATTCAGTTCCACATTTACATTTTTGTAGTTTACGTGGATGCCATCTTGATGAGGCAAGATTCTTGAGCAAGATTTTTACAATTCATACATGTGGATAAAAATACTGTTTCCTCGTTATGTTGCATGACTCATCTCAAAAAAAAAATTTATTTGACCTTAAATGATTCTCTCTTCCTGCATCCTGAATAATATTTTTGCCTTTTTTGTGTTTTTTTAGATTGTGCTCACGGTTTCTTAGGCTAGTACTGTCAAAGAATAGTTAGGACCCGTGTTACGCGGGATACTGTCTGAGTGGGAGGAGGAATGCACTGGGTGAGTGTGGCCGTGTACCCAGGAAGCTTCCCAGCGCCAGGTGTGTGTCCTGTTTCACAGGCCAGCGCTTCGCGAGATCCAGGAAAACTCCACATGCTTCCCAACAACTTGCACCAATGGTGGAAGTGCCTACTCCTCCCAAATGACCAGTACAAATGCCAGTGTGCCCGTGGATGGACAGGTTGGGACTTCTCTCACTTCCCATCTCTGTTTGTCCCTCTGTCCCTTTTTGAAAGAATAAAAACAAAAAACACTATTTCAGTTTTGTTATTGTTTTTGTTCTTCGGTTGACATTTATTTCTCAGGTCAGCGTTGTGAGCAAGAGGACACATGTCTGTCCAGCCCATGTGCCAACGGTGGTATCTGCAATGCTCTGCCCAATCGTGAATTCTCTTGCACCTGTCCTCCTGGTTACCATGGCCCCCTTTGTCTCAATGACACAGATGAGTGTGCGCCTTCCCATCTCTGTGTGAAGAACGAAGGCATGTGTCTGAATACCCCAGGCTCATCGATACCTGCCAACCTGGCTTTTACCGCCTCCACTGCTAAACGGATTATGTGCCCCGCTTTCCATCCCCTGCTCATCGAGGAACCACAGCAGATGACAGACACAACTTATATATGCCACTGCCTGCCAGGTTAGTTCCCTAGGAGAGGAAATAGAAATCTATTTTTATCATAGCAAAAAAAAGCAGAATTCAAAAACAGAAGCTTACATTTGTTCTGATGCAACTGAAACATGTTAGTCAGGCATGCCACAGCTCGCCCAATGATCATGTCAGCACTCATCACTGACCTGGAGCCAGACAGACCAATGTCTGATGAGATTTTACCGCTGTACAAGTAGGAGGTGATAAACCGGTTAAAAACAGCTAACTGATTTCTCAGACTTTTCTATTATGCAGAAAATGCTAAATGTCCCTGCATAGGAAATGAGTGTTCCAGTCACTGTCACAGGTATAGATAAACTGCAATAGAACTTTGACGAGACACTTCTGGGCCAATAACGGTTAAGTGTAGTTACAGTCCCAAGCTTTTGTGTGTGTTTGTACAGACGGTCCTATTATTTTATCAACCATAATTTGGGGAAGATTGTGATATACATGTGAGAACACATATAATGGATATCTCCTTTAGTCTAAGTCAGAACAAACAGCATGCTTCATTGAATAATTTGCTGGTTGTATCGGATTTGTTTTGAGACCAATACAAAAAAAACCACAACTGCAGACCTAATAACTTTAAATCATTAAAGCATTTCCAAGAGAATGCATTAGGACTGGACAAAATGACAGCAACAGGGCCAAAACTCCTATCTTACCTCATGGCAGCGAATACTGAGCCGTGAGAATAGTCTGTTCTGTTGGTCGTGCATCTTAAATGTTGAGTAATTACGTTACTAATGCCAAAGAGAGACAGCAGCACCTTTGTGCTTACAGATACCTGGGTTTGAGATGCTGAGTTGCTTCAGGAAATTTTCTCTCTGGATTTTCCTGTAATACTAGGTTTTAATGGAACAAACTGTGAGGTGAACGATTGAATGATTGTCCGAATCAACCGACTTGTCAGAATGCGACAACAGCCAGCCACATGCATGGCATTGACAGTGAACACTTACAACTGCCAGTGGCCCACCTGAATGGACTGCGTATGAAACGGCTTTATGTACTGTGTGTGTGTGTGTGTGTGTGTGTGTGTGTGTGTTTGCTTCCTCTTGTTCTCTTTTCCGCTAGTTGAGATGACTCACATATACTAATTCAAGAACAGATCGTTTTATGGAACTTGTTATTTTTAATGATTGAGATAAATCATTTCAAAGCTCTGTTTAATGCTTTGAAAGCAAAGAATGAAGACATCTCAGAATATATTAGTAATTGGATGTAAACTACACTCATTAGTATTAAGTACAATTGTATTTTTGCAATAGTAGTATATTTATTTTTTGCTATGTTAAATATTTATATTTTAACAAAATAAAAAATAATATTTTGAATTAAAATCAGGGCTCGCAAAATCGCTAGCCTGACGTCCCGGGGCTATGTTTTGTTTTTCCATTGCGGGCTACCAAAATTTCATCACCGTCCTGCCTGACTGTTTATTTTTGAACAGTGATATAAAATTCCTTCCTTAATTTGTGTTGCTCACTAGCTCGTAGGAATAAAACAAAGCTCATAGTTTATATCGTTTGGCACATGTTTCTAAGTCTTGTCGATTTAACATTTCAAGTGTTTTAAAACCATTCTTGCGCTTTTGGAGCTGCACGCACTCGTTCAAAGCGCTCACAGAGAGCCGCGTTTCAGACAATGCAAGTGCACAGAATTGAGTCCTCTTCGTGTATCCTTGCTTCTGAATGAACACATACACACAAGATTATCTCAAAAATAACCGTTTTTCTGGAAAGTATTCTTGTAAACAGTCGGTTATGTCTTACATGAACGTAAACAGTGGTGAAAGAAATCTCCTGTGCATCATATTGGATCTGTGCATTTTGGTCTTAAAGTGGCAGCAGCCTACTTTATACTTGCAGTTCCATAAGCGCCACCTGCTGTCAGAGAGTGACATTTGCATCTCATTTACTAAGCTAAAATCAGACCAATTCTGTTTTTGCTTCAAATTTAGAAATTATACAATCTAATTGCAATCTAAATAACATTTAGCATCTTTGTTTGGATCATTATATTAAGAGATTTGTTTTATTTGTACTATTTAATTATTTGATTTGGGATTTGAATAAAAAAAAAAAGCAATCACTGAAGTTTTTAATCATATTTTTGTTTTTTTTTTCTTTTCTTTTTTTTCTCGGGGCTACTTAAATTAATTTTGAGCTACCAAAAACTGAAGAATGTCTGCCTGAAAATTAAATATCAAAATAATCACTATTTGATTTTTGGGTTAAATCATGTACCCTTGATTCACAATTTTTTTTTTATTTTTAATGATTCAGGTCAAACTGATTTATGTGTATTCACTGATTCAGTTGTAAATTAGACAAGCTCAATGGCTTTTTTTTGCAGTTCCTTTCAATGCAGACTTCTCAGTGCTAGAAACCTTCTGTTAAACCTCCTTTTTAAATTGTCATTTTCGAAATTGTGACCCTTTTGTTTGCAGGTCAGTTTTGCACTGATGACGTGGATGAATGCAGACTACAGCCCAATGCCTGTCTGAACGGAGGCACGTGCAGTAACACGCGCAACGGCTACAACTGTGTATGTGTAATGGCTGGAGTGGCCCTGACTGCTCTGAAAACATTGATGACTGCGCAGCTGAGCCCTGCACCGCCGGCTCCACTTGCATCGACCGCGTGGCTTCCTTCAGTTGCAGCTGCCCTCCCGGCAAGACTGGTGAGTAAAAACAACCACAAGGCCCTAAAAATGACTCTTGGACACTTGATCACTTCATTCATTGGCTCAAATGACTCAAATCTCAACAACATAGACAACAAGATTTTACAGTGAAATAAGGCATCTCTAAAATAATGTTTTTTCATACTACAATATAAAACCATCTCAAGTCAGTTGTAGTAACAGTAGTGATTGTTTCTGTGTTCAAGGTTTGCTGTGTCACATTAATGATGCCTGCACCACTAACCCGTGCAAGATGGGAGCTCAATGTTACACGAACCCCATCAATGGCAAGTTCAACTGTAACTGCCCCTCAGGGTACAAGGGCGGCACGTGTGCAGAGGACATCGATGAGTGTGTGATCGGTGAGACAGTTTTCAGGACTTTTGTCTGTCTGTGTTTATCTATGTGTCTCTACAGTGTTTTATGTAGGGATGCACGATATTATCGGACTGATATCAAAATCAGATGATTATATCTTTAAATGTAAATATCGGCATTGGCCCGATATGAAAAATTATGCCAATATGTCTTGCCGTTAAGAGGAATACGTTAACTCAAATGTGCTCTTGGTGTGCTAGTGATTAGATCATGACAGCAGTGTAGCTCATTCTTGAAGCATAGTTTTGTCTGAATGATAAATTGATTGACTGTTTTTGGATGCTGCATTTAATCTGTGAAAGCATGTACTGAATGACACATTTGGGCAACAGTGACAGCCTCCCCCAGGTCCTAACACCCCTTTTCTAAGGAGATTTAATCTGTCGGGGGCCCTGTTGGCCTACTTCTATTAAATTAAAAGTATAATAGGCTACACAAATAACATTTAGACTGTGTTTCTGATTAAATAAAGCAGTAATTGATGTCATAAATAATATATAAAGTATGTTTTGATCCGAATGAAATCAAAATTGACTTTATTTACTTTATTAGCGCACATTGCAAGTCTTGATATGAACAATTAATTCTGTGTAATCTTTTAATCAAAATCTGAATATTTGCTTCCCCGCTCTGGAATGGCATTCCTTCTCTGATGACGTCAATTTGACGGCTTGGGCAGAATATTCCTTAACACGTCCCTCCAAACCATTAGTTTGCTATGAGAGAGCGACAGTGAGGAGGAGCGCAAAAATAAAACCATGCCCTCTATTCCTTCCGTTTCAGCTGGAAATACGTCACTACACTGAAATTAAGTCGGCAGCAACTTCCGGTTCATATAGACTTTAAAGGTCAGAAGCTATAGCTTACATGAAACAAAATCACAAACATGACATTTGTTAATTTACAAATTTTCTATATATACTGATTTATTCATTAATGTGTAATAGGGGCTGAAACGATTCCACAAGTAACTCAAATAATTTTGAATACAAAAATAATTTGGCTTTGTTTAGTCCATTTACTGTAACTACACACAGAACACTGTGTATCCCCATGGACCATTATTAGTAACGCACAACCACAGCCTGCGTCCCAATGTGCACACTATTCATTCTAAATTCTGTGTGATATTAGTCATTTTCAATACTATTTAGGGTAGACAGGGTGGATAGTATGCACAGTGGGACCCAGGGATATTTTAGACCGTAAATCAATATGATTGCTACTTATAATGTCCCTAAGTTAACTATGTTTTGTGAAAGACTAAGTGCCATTCATGTTGAGTTTTCTTTCTCTCTCTGTGACACAACACACACACACACACACCACACACACACACACACACACACACACACACTCCCCATAGTTATGCATAGTAATACCACAGAAAGAAAATTAGTCAATATCACAATATCAGTGTCAGTTTTTTCACCGCTAAATATCAGCATGATTACAAATGTGATACTGATTATATGCAACAGTTCTATAAACAAAGTTAATATTAAGAGACTTACATTTTAGACTCCATATTGTCTATAGTGCTAATTCCAAACACAGACACAATGCTGTTTTGCGTCTTTGAGCATCTTAAATGATTTGGTTCATTCGCAATGAATCACTTATTAACAGTGACTTGCTGCCACCTACTGGCGGTTTTAATTTCACATTCAAAGTATCTTTTCATTTTTTAAATCATTGTAAATATCAGTATTCAGTGTTTTATGTTTAAAATAACAAAATATTATTCATGCATTTGTAACTGCAAGTTAAATGCATTCATGTCCCTCTGAGCTGAATTAAATAGTGTGTAAATAGGCCTACATCTGAATGCCTCTTCAGATGCGGCTTCTGTGTTTCCTCTGCATTGCAAAGATGAATTTTGTTGTTACTGATATAATTTGTTTGGTAACAGCCCAAATGTCTTATTATTCTAATTGACTGCTTAAATGTAAGAATCTGACTCAAACAATGATGCACACTTTTAGAAAAAAAGGGCTTTATTAAAGGTAAAACTGCCTATAAATAAATTTAAACTTATTGGAAAAGATTAATTTCAGAGGCTTTATTCTCCAAATAACTCTTATTTCATGTTGCAGAAAAATATGTTTAGAAATTGTGTATGGACTCTTGTTCTTGTTCCAAGTTACACAAAGCCTTCCAAGTCAAGTTGCATGACATAAATGCAATGTTAGTTATTATTATTATTATTTTTATTACTATAATATTGATTTATGCTTTAGTTTTAGTTTGTACTGATTGTCTTTTTTAAAGTAATGTGAAATTGATTTTTGTATTTTTATTCTTATTTATTTTTTATTGATATATTTTTATTTGCCATTGTGACATGTAGTTCGGCAGTTTAAATGCATTAAATGGGTTTAGTTTTTCACGTTGTTAATGTATGCCATTTCAGTAATAAAAAATGTTCATTTTTCTAAAAAGGACCAAAGGAAACAAATTAGTTGTTTATTTTAAGAGAACTATCTTATTTTCTCTTGTATATATCTAGTATTGCTTTTTAAAAATTAATGCTTATCCGATTACTTGATTAATCGATGGAATAATCGGTAGAATACTCAATTACTAAAATAATCAATAGCTGCAGCCCTAATGTGTAATATGTTTTATTTTTTAAACAAATCGTAAGTGCTAAAAGGTTTTATTAATTTGTACGACTCTGCTTTAGACCATCTACAAATGTTAAATCTTAAAATAAAATGATATGGCTGACACTGCATCTTTCTTGGGGGGGGAAATTCTATATAGTTTATTTATAGTTTTTTTCAAAGCTTCAATGTTACAGTCAAAACAACCTTCATTTATTGTTTATTTAATTCTAACAAATAAGTTCTTGCTAAAAACTAGCCAAAATTAAAGATTATTTGCTTATAATTTCTGCATAGGAAAGACTTGGTGTTGTTTCCAAACAAAAGGAAATATATTGGTATCGTATCGGCCAAAATAGTTGAAAAATATCAGCATTTCGGATATCGGCAAAAATCCAATATCGTGCATCCCTAGTTTTATGCATTTCATATCTTGCCTAAAACTTTTTACCCTCTCTTTTGACACCTCATCGGGCCAAACCCTTGTGAGCATGGTGGTTCTTGTAAGAACACAGAGGGCTCGTTCACCTGTAACTGTGCTCCGGGTTACACCGGTCCACGCTGTGAGCAGGACATCAACGAATGTGGCTCAAACCCCTGCCAAAATGATGCCACCTGCTTGGACCAGATAGGAGATTACACCTGCATCTGTATGCCAGGTACTTACACACACACACTCACACACACACACTGTAATGAGGAGCATGATGACACTGTTTTGGCTCCATGTCCTCATATTCATCTAGTGACTGTGTATGTGTGTTTTCAACCATAGGCTTTGAAGGATTGCAACTGTGAGATTGACATTAATGAGTGTGCCAGCTCGCCCTGTCTCAATAACGGTAGATGTCTAGACCAGGTCAGCCGGTTGTCTGCGAGTGTCCTCAGGGTGAGTACAATAACTGCTGCAGTAAAGTTTTTTTTGACTCGAATAGCCCCCACTTGTTACAGCACAATATTTGAATGCCCCATATATAAGATTTATGGGATCCTCTGGTATTTCTGCTGTAATTATGACAAAGCTGCCTGTTGTTTTTTATTAACGAAACTAGGAGTATTGATATAGTTAATTATTGATTATTGATTCACTTTGTGATTCCAGAAGTTTCAAGAACTGCATGTTCTTCAATCAAAAATAATAGTTGACAGAAATAATATGATTTCAGTTTTGTCATGATTGCATGTTTGTTTTAGCTTATCAGATAATGTGATATCATTTGGATTATTTTAATATATTTTTAATGTTATTTACATTCCTAAGTAGTAAAGGGATACTCCATCCCAAAATAAAATTTTGTCATTAATCATTACCCCATGTCGTTCCAAAAACCTGTAAAAGCTCGGTTTGTCCTCGGAACACCATTTAGAGATATTTGGATGAAAACCTGGAAGCTTGAGACTGTCCCATAGACTGGCCAAATAAATAACAGTGTCAAGGTCCATAAAAGGTATGAAAGTCGTCGTCAGAATACTCCGTCTGCCATCAGACATGCAATCTGGGTTATATGAAGCGACGGGAACACTTTTTGTAAGCGAAGAAAACAAAAATAACGATTTTTTTCAATAATAACTTTGTCAGTGGTCTCCTCTGTGTCTCTCCATATCACCGTATGCTTTGTATGCTCTTCTGTGTCACAAGCGCCACAAGAATGCACTGTTTCTACGTGTATTTAGCTTTGATTTGAAATAAAACAGCGCATCCTTGTGGCAAACGGAGCTTTTTACTGTTTTACGGGTTTGGAATGACATGGGGGTAAGTGATTAATGACAACATTTTTCATTTTGGGATGGAGTATCCCTTTAAGTAAAACTATTAGACTGTTGAAAATTCAACTTTGCCATCATAGGAATAAATTGCATTTTAAAATATATTAAAATAGAAAAACGTTATTTCACAGTATTACTATATTTACTGTATTTTTTATCAAATAAATGCAGCCTTGGTGAACATAAAGTGTGCACATTCTTTCAAAAGCATTACAAATATTACCATCACCAACCATTTGATCGATAGTGTGTATTACTATAGTTATTATTTATATAAATAATAAAATAAAAGGCCCTCAAATGGGTTGTTGAGATCACCTGTCCAATAGCTTTTAAAAATCTGACTACAAATAGTGTGTATTACTAGTATAAACAAGATGTCCACCTAATTTGGATTTGAATTGCAAGTTTTTTCTCAAATTTGTTAGGCCACCAGTTGCTCATATCATCGAATATCAACAAATCTCAGTCAAAATGAACAATGTGCTGTGATTTCATTGCTGCAAATAGTTGTATGGTAGAACAGCCTTAATATGTGCTATGTTAGATAGTGTTCATTGTCATGATACTGAATCTGTGTATTTTGACCACAGGTTTCTCTGGGGAAATGTGTCAAGTTGACATTGACGAGTGTGCCAGCACGCCGTGCCATAACGGGGCCAAGTGTCTCGACCGTCCTAACGGCTATGAGTGTGAATGTGCTGAAGGTGAACAATTTCTATCCCTCACTGCAACCACAAAATAAATTTCTGCATAATTAAAATATATAAGTGTTTTTCATTGTAAACTAATTGGCTAATTAAACTAAGTTCTCAGAGAACTGACCTTTTTGTACTAATCCCTTGTTTTATATGCTGGTCTCTGTAGGTTTCACAGGGACATTGTGCACGGACAACATTAACGACTGTGAACCCAAAACCCTGTCACCATGGCGACTGTATAGACGGAATTGCTACCTTCACATGCGGTGTCACCCAGGTTACATGGGCCCCATCTGCAGCGAGCAGATACGCGAGTGCCAGAGTGACCCCTGCCAAAACAGGGGACGCTGTGTTGACCTAGTCAACATGTACCAATGCAATTGCCAGCCAGGCACTTCAGGTGAGTCTCGCACTTGATCTTTACCATCTCAACAGGCTCTTTAAGAGGCCATTTACCACACCTTTGAAGCATTTAATGAAGTCTAATTATGATAACAGCAAATATTCTTGTAGCAAGATGGTCTTAATTTAGTATATCATGACTATTATGCCACCATTTAGAATTAGACTGATTTGTCACAGTACATTTGAGATGTGGGCATGATCTCTATTTTATTTGCTAATCTTTATGTGAAGTATGTGATATGTGAACTTTAACTGTAAGTGTAAGAGTATGTATACAAAGTGCATCAGACTCTGTTGTTCGAAAAAGAGTAAGACAAATCCTGATTTTCTCAGTTACACTGTACAACAAACAAAACAAAGCTCGCTGCACTCCCCTGCTGGACACTTCAGCTTACTACACACACACACAGATATAATCTATCATTACTCAGACTTCTTTAGGGACCTTTCAAAGGCTTCTGTATAAATTAGATCAGTTTTATTTCATCTGCTTGACCCCTCCATTGACTATTTTTGTCATTTTGTCTTTGTTATAGGTGTGAACTGTGAGATTAACCATGATGACTGTGCCAGTAATCCCTGCCAGCACGGGACCTGTGAGGATGGAATTAATGAATACAACATGTTTGTGCAAACCTGGATACACAGGTTTGTTCATGCACATGCACATACATAAACCAACACAAAATGCATCACTTCAGTTATATCAATGCACTGCGTTTTATAAAGCATTCAATCAGTCTTATTCATTAACCACACTTTTTCTTCTCAGGGGAGCGATGCAACGAGGAGATAAATGAGTGCAGTTCAAAACCCGTGTCTGAGCGGAGGGACGTGTGTGGACAAAGTGAACGGGTTTTCGTGTGTTGTGTGTCCAGTTGGGACTCACAGTCCTCTGTGTCACTCAGGTGCAGACCATTGCAGCCCCATGCCCTGCCTGCATGGAGAGTGTATTGAAAAGCAGAACGGTAGGAACAGCTTTTATCTTCCTGTCAAAGTGGCCGATACTGATTATTAGTAGCACAACCTACTTCCATGTTCTGTTATAATCTTATAGAGATCAATAAGCATTATTTAATTCTATATAAGAACTGTAAAATTGATTAACATGGCAAATACATGTTGCATTTGTAGCATTGCTGTAAGAGGTCATTTTACTTGCCTTAGTGTAAACCATCTATGGCCAGTTATCTCTTTCATGTCAACTAGTCTCATCTTCTGTCTATGTAGGTATCTTTGCTCATGTAAGCCAGGCTGGGAGGGAAAAAGAACTGTGAGAGAGAGAAGAAACGAGTGTCAGATCAACCCGTTGCCAGAACGGTGGAAACCTGTAATGACCGTCTCAATGGCTACACCTGCGTGTGTGCCCGTGGATTTTCAGGTAAGGGCGTGTAATCCATTAGCCTTTCTAAACAAAGTTAATAATGATGTTCAATTCCATTCCCAACTCCTGATTTGCCCTTTTTTTTCTCTTTCAGGTTTGAACTGGTGAGATAAATATTAATGAATGCGAGTCAAACCCTTGCATGAATCAGGGAACCTGTGTGGATAGAGTCAACAGCTACATCTGCCACTGCACTCTGCCTTACACAGGTGACACACCATTTACAGTGCACAGTTTTACAAGGATTTCAATTACAGAATAGGCACTTTTGTTGTCACACTTTATATGTTTAATTAAAATATTTCAGTCCCAACATGTAATAATAAGATTATAATTATTTACACTACTGTTAAAAGTTTGGCGTTGTAAGATATTTTAATGGGTCTGAAAGACAGTAAAAACAATAATATTGTGCAATATTAAATATTTTTTCAGTTTTAAAATGTAATTTATTCCTATGATGCCAAACCTGCATTTTACATTTAAAAAAATAAATAAAAAGGAAATAAACTATTTGTAAATATAACTGTACTATAACTATATCTAAAAAGTGAAAGTGAAAGTGACGTGACATACAGCCAAGTATGGTGACCCATACTCAGAATTTGTGCTCTGCATTTAACCCATCCAAAGTGCACACACACAGCGGTGAACACACACACACACACACACACCATGAACACACACCCGGAGCATGTGGGCAGCCATTTATGCTGCGGCAACCCGGGGAGCAGTTGGGGGTTCGGTGCCTTGCTCAAGGGCATCTAAGTCGGGGTATTGCCGGCCCGAGACTCGAACCCAAAACCTTAGGGTTAGGAGTCAAACTCTGTAACTATTAGGCACGACTCCCCAAATCTTATTTCTGAAATCTTAGAACTCTGATGTCTTATGTCACGTTTCAGTTTTATTGTAAAAAGTAAGTTTCCTGAAAAGAAATAGAAAATAACTTTCATTTTTTGCAAACAAAATAAATGAATATTGCCATGTCAAAAGTAGAAAATAACCAGCATCTCTTGCAAACAAAATAGCCTACATTTTAAATATAGTAAAGTAGAAAATATCTTGTATCTCTTGTAAAATAATAGGCTATTACATTAAATAATGCAATGTGAAAAGTAGAAAATAATAACTTGCATCTCCTGTACACAAATGTTTTAAATAATGAATGTATGCAAAATAGAACACTGCTGCTTAAGAGAAAGAGTATGGCACTATCTCATTGAATTTGTCCTGTCACTCTATATGTGTATTTCCTTTGTTGCTAATACTTTTTTTTATTTTTATTAAAATATTTTTTTTATGAAAGAATAGAGGTTAGAGGTTCTATATTTCGATTTTATTTAGATTAATTGTCCTCCTATGATGTGATGATTCTCAGCCCTGTCAGAGACGAGGGGTTTGTCAGCCATCCCTGGATTACACCAGCTACACCTGCCTGTGCCACCAGTGGATGGGGAAGGTAAGTGCTTTGAGTTTGTTTGTGGGTGTGTTTGGCATTCCTCAAGTATATTTGATGTTGAGACAACCACATATAACACCTTTACTTTGATCACGATCACATAATATTCCCAGTTGTAGATTTAATTCATGAAAATCCATCCAAAACATTTCAAGAGTGTCTGTCTGATACATGTGTGTAGGAGCCCAGTGCACAGAGGATGTAGACGAATGCAAGAAAAATCCGTGTCAGAATGGAGGTCATTGTCGGAACACAGTGGGGAGCTACCGATGCGAGTGGTCAGCCGGATAGTGGGGTCAACTGCCAGACTAACATCGATGGGACTGTAGCTCCAGTATGTTGTCATTACTACACAGACTTCATTCACATGTTGTGGATGAGTGACAGACATTAAATGCATCCTTGTTTGTTTGTTTGAAAGAGAGTAGTGTAGCCTAGTGATCAGAGATCAACTAAATGACCAAATAAAATAAGTTTAACATCCCAAGGAATATATCTATATACATCTATATGCACATTATTTAAAAATTTATTTTGTAAAATCTTTTTCATGTTAACTCATTTGTGGCCTACTAGGGGTCTTTGGACCCCAGCTTGAAAAACCCATTAAAGTTTTTGCTACTCTTCTCCAGATCCATGTCGTAATGGGGGTACGTTGTTTCGATAAAGTGGGCAAGGTACTTGTGCGAGTGCAGAGCTGGTTTCTATGGTGAGCGCTGTGAGGAGGAAGTGGAACGAGTGCGCTAGCATCCCTGCTGGAATGGAGGTCCGCTGCAACGATTATAGTGAACAGCTATACATGCCTCCAGTGCCCGCCTGGCTATGACGGCATCAACTGTGAACGTGACTGTCCCAGATTGCACTGAGATTACGTACATTTCCATATAATTATCCAGGTATTCTTTTATTTCATTGTATCATAAATACATGCGTATCAATTTTTTTGGCTCTCTCTTTTTACTCCATAGCTCTTGTCTCAACAATGGAACGTGTGTGGATGGAATTAACCGTGTTCACCTGCCGCTGATCGGCATGGGCTTTTCGGGTCAGTTCTGCCAGTATGAACTGAATGATGTGTGACTCTCATCCCTGATAAAAATGGCGGCACCTGCCATAGACGGCCTGGGGGAACTTTCCACTCGCACCTGCCCACTGATGTATAACGGCAAAAACCTGCGAGGTTAAAAACGTCCATTCAGTTTTAGATGCACAAAAAAAACCCCACATGGTCTGATGTTGCTCAATGATGACTACTATGTTGGACTGTCTGCTAATTAACTGCCACTTAAAAAAAACATGAAAATTATGCCTTCATCTCAGTCAAAATACATACTAGATACGCAGTTGGAATAATTAAATGATTCTTGTTCCTGTGTTGGATGATGGTGGTTGTTCAGTAGGTGAAGAGATGTAAAGTGTAGTTATTTCTTGCGGTTGTCTGCAGCGTCCAATTGCGTTGTTAACATTTGTGCAGTCAGACTAGCATGTGTCAGAATGGAGGCACATGCAATCCAGCAAGGAGATGGATTGGAGATGCAGCTGTCAGCATGGCATGGACAGGCCTTGTACTGTGACATCCCTAAATAAGTCCCTGTCAGACTGTTAGCAAAAGACAAGGGTGGAGGAGATTAGACAGAGTGACTTAATTTCACTGTAACTGTTTTTGAAATGCAGCAACAATGGAATTGGAGATTAAGTTGCAGGTTTGGTTGAATTCTTAATGTTGCTTCTGATATGCTGCAGGTGTGGCGGGGTGGACAGGGGTGTGTGAAAGCACGCAGGGCGGGTATCGACAAAGACAACACACACCAGTGTATGTGTCAGATAGGTTATCATGGGGCAGTTACTGTGAGAAGATCGATGTGGATGAATGGTCATTTCCAGCCCCGGTAGAAATGGAGGGACCTGTGTGGACATCTCAGAGGGTGGATATGACTGCAAGGTAAAACCAATCTCACTTACTAACATATGATCCACACCCCTGTTCAAAAGTTTGGGGGTAAATACAGTGACATTAGAACGACACATTTATATTTTACTGATGAACAAGTTCTTTTTAAACGTCCTAATTTCAAAGAATCTTGGGGGGAAAAACAAATCTATTCTTAGCAGTTTTCACAAAAAATATTAACAGCAGTTTTCAATATTAATTAAAAATTATTAATAAGAAATGTTTCTTGAGCACCAAATGGCCATATTAGACATGATTTTCTGAAGAATCATGTGACATCTGAAGACTAGAGTAATGGATGATGAAAATTGAGCCTGTGCCATCACAGGAATAAATAACATTAATCTTTTAAAGACAGTAGTGTATATAGAAAATTAATATACAATAAGAGCAATCTGTTTATCTTTTATTATCTAAACGCCTATTCACTTTCTCTATTAGTGTAAGAGCAGGTTATCAGGGGCTGTGAACTGTGAAATATGATGTTGACAGTCAGTGCCAGTCGAATCCCTGGTCGCACATGGACGGTACCTGTATGATTTGATTCAAACCGCTTTCTCCTGTTGCCATGTCCTCCTGGCACCAAAGGTATGAATGATTCTTAAGGCAGTTATGTTTAATGTCAAGATGTTACACTGATATGGTAATGTCCCCTTACCACATCATGTCTCTGTTGTGCAGGTTTGCAGTGTGAGGTGAACGTGAATGAATGCGCCCCAGAGTTTCGGCGCAACGCTTGTAAGAATGGCGGCCAGTGTGTGGATGGTGTGGGGCAGGTACACTTGCTCCTGCCCTCCTGGTTTTCACTGGAGAGCATTGTGAGGGAGATGTGACGGTGTCTTTTTCTGGACCTTGCCATCCAGGTCCTGGCACCATTGACTGTGTGCCGCTCACCAATAACTATCAGTGCCGCTGTCGCTCTCGAGTTATACTGGTGAGAGGTCTTATTTTGGAATCATAGATTATTATACTTACTGTTTTAAAAGTGGTTCAAAGTGAACTATTTTTCTTTGTTAACACAACTTTTGTGCTCCTCCGTTCCTCCTGTAGGGCACACATTGTGAGTTAATGGTGGATCTGTGCCAGTCCAAGCCATGCCACAACAAACGGTAGTAATGTGCTCATGAACACAAGTTTATTACATGGATTACACCCTTGTACCCTGCCAACCTGTAATTGTGCAGAGATTAGTAGTTATATGTGTGTGATGCAACCATTAAAAGTTGGTGTTGTTTTTTTTTAAGCTTTTTAAATCTCTTATTTCGATACAAAAACATACAGTAAAACCAGTAAAAATTAACATTAAACAAAGTTATTTTAATATTTTTTTGTAAATGTATTTATTCTTGTGAATGCAAAGCAAAATTTTCAGCAATTTTTCAGATGTCACAAATATCAATCGAGAAATCATTCTAAATATGCCTGATTTCATGTTCAAGAAGCATTGTCTTATTATCACACTGTTGAAAAAAACACGTTACACTGTTTAATTTGAAGGATTCGTTGATGAATCCCCCCCCCCCCCCCAAAACAAAAACAGCATTTATGTTTTAAATGGAAATCTCACTGACCCCAAACTTTTGGAATGGCTTAGTGTGTATGTGTGCATGTGACAAGCAATTACATTTTTGCTTGTACTGTGTAGCAATTCCCTGTTTAAAGCCTTTATTGAATATTTACCTTACTAACTGCCCTCTGAGAAGAGGGTATTTAACATGACTAATATGTCTCTTGCCCTGTGCTTTCCAACATTTCTTTTACAACCTTTAAATGGCTGCATTAGCTTTGCTTTATTCTGTTTTTGCTTTGACGTGAAAATGTTTGCTTTTCTCAAGGCTGCTTGTTTCTCTCCCTATTCTCATGCTTGCACTAAAAGACTGAAGCTGCATAACATCAGGTATGAAGTGAAAGTCTGATTCCCTCTAACTTGTCTTTGACTCTTCTTTCACTCACTGGCTGCTGTCTTACTTGCCCCCAGTCATTTCGTTGTAAGGCTAGTTCTGTAGCACATGATTTTGCTTTATTGTGGTTTGGGGTCTACACAGCCTCTCTGTGTGAATCTTTCAGGGTTAAACTGGCTTCAACTGTGGTGTGATTTTGAGATATTATCCTGTGCCAGTTTGCGTTTGTCAAAATGTGTGGACATGTGCGTGGAGATAAAGGGGTCGCCCACAGTGCCGATGCCCAATGGGTTTTACCGGACCGCACTCGCGAGAGGCATCACAAACCGCTGCAATTGTGTGTCAAAAACGGTGTGGCAAATGTATGCCAGATAATTCTAACAAGTATCAGGCTCCAGTGTCCACCCCACCCGGCTTCAGTGGAGCCAACCTGTCAAGTATATAAACTTTCCTGCCCATATTCGGAAGGTGCGAACAGCGGGCAGGAGGACCAAGTGTGTGGACGCCACAATGTAGGACCCCGAGGAATGTAGTGGGATGGATGTGACTGTAGCCTGCACTGGGCAAGCCTGGAGAACTGCACAGCCTCCGTACTGCTGGGATTATTCTATGGCCAGCTTGACCAGAGTGCGAAACAATGCAGCTGCCCCTTTTTGACAGCTTTTGAATGCCAGAAAGGTTCATCGACGGGCCCGAGCACTTGCAAGTATGTGTCCCCAGTGTATTTCCTCACACTCTAGAGGATTACTGCTCTTCTTTGAGAAACCTTGCAAAGATGGCTCTAGAAAACATTTAGATGTAGATGTTACGAGTTTTACTGTATTTTTGATCAAAATAATTTATTGGTGAATGTTGACTGTGGTCAAAAACAAAAATAAATCTTACAGGCCCCAAATATATATATATATTTCATTAATATTTTCCATATGATATATAATAGAAATATTTCTTAACCTAATTTCTCCTTAGATATGAAAAATACTGTGCAGATCATTAAGCCAATGGTCATTGTAACCAGGGCTGCAACACAGAAGCATGTGGCCTGGGATGGTCTGGACTGTGCCACAGATACTCCACCCAAGCTGGCTGATGGTACACTGGTGATCGTGGTGCTGCTGCAGCCGAGGAGCTTTTTAGGTGACCTTAAGGGTTTCCTGCGCTCTTTGGGGACACTGCTGCACACCAACCTGAGGAATTAAGCAGGATGAGCATAAGAAGCCCTATGGTGTACCCATACTATGGAAATGAGGAAGAATGACATTCAAGACAATATTGCCACTATGAAACAAGCGTGGAAAGCGAGAGCTGGAGAGGGAGGTTATTGGGTATGTTTCCTCACCCAGAAATGATCATTTTGTTTGTTTACCTTCATGTTGTTGTGTTTGTATAAATTGACATGGTTTTGGATGTCTCCTTGGTTTTGGAGTCGAGAAGGGTTCACCTGGAGATTGACAATCGACAGTGTTCTCAGCGCTTGGCCGAATGCATCTCCAGTGCCGACCAGACAGGCGCATTCATAGCTGCTGAGTGCCTGACATCATAGCTGCCCTACCCGTCTACTCTGTGGACAATGCATTGACCTAGTAAAACAGGGGTCCTAGCAAAAAATGAATTGTTGTTTCATCGCTGTGTCTGTTCGCAGCTCTTTATAAACTTTTGTTAACAATCCTCTTCCACCTCAGGAGATAAAAGTCCAGGACCCCACACTCCTCCTCTCCTGTACCTGGTTGGCTGTTGGCTGCTGCTTATCATCCGTGCTGCATTTGGTGCGGTGTGTTGGCTGCCAAGCGTTAAACGCAAGCATGGGACTTTATGTCTTCCTGATAGGCTTCCTGGCAAAGAAAGCGCAAGCGGAGGGAGCAGTGGGACAGGAGAGTTTTGGCATGAGTACGTGTGGCGCCTGCGCCAAAATGATCTCAAGATATTTGCTGCCTTCATGTTGCCACAGATATTCCTGATTAATAAGTAGAAATAATGTACTGTGCTTCAACTGATATATTATGTAAGTAAATAGTTAACCCACTTCTACACCTCGCTATTATTAGAAATGTCTGATTTGGCAATTTCATACTCTTGTGTTTTTGCACTTATTTGATAAAATGAATATATGAATGCTTTAAAAGCAACAACGCTAAATCTTTTTCTTTCTTTCTTCTTCTGTTAAACCTGTTATTTCATGTGGCATCTTAAGTCCAACGCTTTTTTCTATCCTCGACTTTCTTTCAGGAGCCTGCAACACCACAGGATGGAGGGCTGATGATAGGCATGTTCTACCCATCATTTGGTCAAGTAGGATCCATCTGTCTAAAAAGCCAAGGTAAGAGACGGTACCCGGTTATCCACAGCCCTGAATGCCGTAACAGATCCCTTTGTTTATGATCAATCTGAATTGGATCCATCCAACCTCACAGATGGAGGATAAGGCCTTGCTTCCTGTCTGACGTGGATGGAGGAGTGGACAGGCGAGAGTGCCCCTGCAGCAACCACAAAGCTGCGGACATACACTCACTACCCCCTCAGGCGGACCTAGACATGACAGCCTGGATGTCCATGTAAAGGACCAGGTTAACAGACCTGAGACTCTTTCTTACTAACAATCTTAGTAGATGAGGAAAGAAGGTTTTTCATCTTTTTGTTTTCTTTTTAAAAAGTTTTACTTTACTCCTCGTATTCTTTTTCATGCTCATAGATGGTTTCACCTCTCATGCTGGCATCTCTACGAAGTGGCAGCAGCCCTGATTGTGGCAGCATGCTGGGGAGATGAGGAGGAGGAAAGTGGCGCTGACGAGCTCTGGCACAAACGTCATAATCCGACTTAATTCGATGCGGGTGCATCGCTCAATGCCCAGACAGATCGCACCGGGGAGACGCTCACCCGCTGCACGATACGCCCGAGCTAGATGCCGCCAAGAGACTGCTGGATGCTGGTGCTGATGCCAATGTCATGATAACATGGGGCCGCACTCCCCTCACATGCGCCGTATGCAGATGCCCAAGGAGTCTTTTCTAGGTGAGGGAATGCTTGTATCATATGCCTGCTAAGGCTAACTTCATCATGAATTACAGGTTTCCCAGAGTCATGGAAATTATCAATGAAATTTAAACTTGTGGACATCCGCTCTTGAAAACTCAAAGGAAATGATTAAATAAGTCATGCAAATATCTATAGTAAAAACATATAAATGCGACCTATACAAGCAGCTCTAAAATATTAAAAATATATAATAATAATAATTACACAAGAAAGTGCTCTTAAATAATGAATCTTCATGCTCTTTAATGGTAAAATCTTTTATACAAAATATTTTCTTATTTTTTAGATATAATAGAAAAAAAAACAAGACAGTATTTATTTGCAACATTATTTTACTAACAGTAATTGCCATACTTAATTATTTTATATATTTGGGGACAATATAATTTGTGATCCAGTCTAGTTTCACTTTAGGTATACTTTTCGAGTATTTTTTTCACTTTTGCATTAAAATGTGTATATCATAATATATTGTTATTCTCCAAGTTTTTTTTTTTAAATTGTCATGTAATTGTTTTTGTTTTGTAAATAATTTTTAGCTGATCTAGGTCCCATTTTGTTAGTTTTTGATTGGAACTTCTGGTTATTTCCTTAAGTTCTCTTCTGTGGGCAGTTCTCATGCACTGTGGAAAAATGTTCATGTATTTTATATATATAATATATATATATATATATAATATATATATATATATATATATATATATATATATTATAATATATATACACACATACACACAAACTGTAGTCCCCGGGGCCGGGGGAGGTTCCGCTCGGGCCAACACCCCCTATTAAAACCCGTAAACTTTGTAAAAAATCACATTTTTCGAAAGGCAGGGCATAGAGGAGAAAAAATAAGTAAGTATGTTTTTTTTTTTGAACCTTAAAAACCGCTAAACATTTCTTTTACCCAAAATACACAAAAAAATATTCTTTTTTCAGAAATGACCCCTTTTTAAATTTTATTCACATACTTTTGAACTTGCCCTATAAAACTCGAAATTTTAATTTAAAAGGGGAAAAAAAAAAAAGCTAAGCATACATTGCTTTGCTTTTATGAAATTTAAATGCCTAGTACAAGCCCTAAAAAGGGTTTTTTAACGGGTTCTGGGGAAAAAAGTCTGGGAAAAAAGCGCTAGATCAGTAAAGAAATTAACCTGAATAAAAGGTTTAATTCTTGTCCCTACACATTGTCCGGCAGCTCCGGGTTTTACTGACTTTTCATGCATTTGTATAAAACCCCTTTTGATATAAAAACCCCAGACCATTCCACAAACAGTAGCAGCTAAACCTGGGGTTTTTTACTGTCAATCACACAGCCCCCTTTTCCCGCACCGACTTCACCATCAGTGGTGTTGGTTACTGAAACGGGGGGGAAAAGCTCTTCGGGGTTTTTGCTAATAAATTCTTTTTATTTTTTTTTGTTAAACAAAAACAAGATTTTGGGTTTCCCCAACATTGATAAGCACCATTTTTCACGTAGAAAATAAAAAATATATGGAAATCAATGGGCCATCAACGTTGGGAAAACACTTTTCCCAAAAAATAAAATTTTTTGTGGCCCAGAAAAAAAAAACTCATGTTTGGAACGTGGAGGGTGAGTCATCACGAAAACATTTCATTTGGAAAGTGAATAATCCTTTAAAGTTTCTTATTGCTGACCAATCTGGTTTTTAAGCGTTCTCATTAAAATTTGGGAAATGGTTAGCATGTGTTATTTTTCCAAATGAGTTCAAACAAACCAAATCAGAGCACAGAGAATGACTCACAGGAGCAGCTTTTACTGAGACTGAGCCGCTCGACAACTAAAAACACCAATCATGAGCTGTTTCTGGTAAAAGAAGGGCAGTTGCCAGTTTTCACTCTGAAACTACAGTGCATTATTTAAAACCAGCCTAGGAATTTTAAATCCACTAAACATTCAAGATTTTAGTTTTATTGCAATAATCTCACTTTAGAATTTTTTTTTATTTGAACACGTTTGAACTCTAATATTTTTATTTACTGTCAAATTTTCATCCCATTTTAGAGGAGGCCTGCCCCTCTGAAAAAACCCCAACAACAACAAAGGGGGCAAAATGTACAAGGAGAAAAAAAGTGGGGGAGAACAGAAAAAACGCAGACAGAAAAGTTAACAGCTGTCACAGTATTCGTACCTAGAGAACAGCAAACAAAAGGGGGCAGACCAAACTTCTCTGTTGAAATACACAAGATTACATTCAAACCCTATTGAAGACACCATCAACAAAAACAGAAAAGCAAGGACTTTATCTGTTTCAATGCAAAGCAAAAAAGGCCCCCCAAACACACACACCCACACACACACACTGATAACAGTTCCTCAACACAAAAATAAATAAAATTTGCACTAAAGCAGCAGCTGCCCAAAATCTCTCCACACCAAAATACCGGATGACCATCATGCCCCTGCCAAAGGGTTGGATGATCGTGATTCCCCTAAAGCTTTCAAAAAAGGGGGGGGAATACCGTGTAAACACCTGACCAGCAGTTCACCCTGTCTGGGCCCCCGGGGGTAAAAGTGACTTAACCAGGGTTATGTGCAGTTTTCCGAGCTATATGCCCCCAGAGGCCATGTTTTTCCCCCAAAAATCTTCTTAAAAACATAAAATGGGTAATTTCCTTTTACAAAACCTTAAAGGAATAATTTACTAAAAATAAAAATTTTGTTGTTATTTACTCTTTTCATTCATTTCAACAATATTTTTGGAAAAGGCATCAGGGTGAGTAATGTTTCAGAAAACACTGTTACACACAAATCATAATCAAAAGAGGTTTGGACCCTCATTGTGTTCATAGGGTAAACAAGAGGGGGGAAAAAAATAATGCGGGGCCAAAAAACTATTCGAGTGACTGAAGAGATTTTTTTTAAATCGGTTTCCTTATGGGACTGTAGAAGAAAAATGGCCCCTTTGAAGAAGACACACTAAAGTACATGAAAAAGGTTGAAAATGGCTGGAAAATTTTGACTTACTGTCCTCTCCTGGAGGCTCCCAGGCTTTTCAGGAAGCTTTTTGGGAAAAAGACAGGGGAAAAAAAAAAAAAGACAAAAAAGAAAGGAGTGTGGCTCACCCAGGGGTTTTCATCATTCAAGACAGGGGCCAGAAAATATGGAAAATTTGTGAGCCCTTTGGGTTTGTAGCGTACCATACATTTGGGGGTTTTGGGGATTTCTTCTGGGGTTTTTTGATTCGCTTCAGTTTTTTTTTAAATAAAGGGATACTAAACAATAGAGAAATTTGCTACTAGACTTTGAAATAGATTTTTTTTCAGATTTCGGGTAAATGATACCAGCAAAGAGTCCGGAGCCCCGGTTTCGGTTGTGACTGCTTCCTCACCCCATCTGGAAAAATGGTCCCGGGGGCCCCCCTTAAAAATATCAACAGAAAATGGGAACTTAAAAAAAAATCACAAAATATCAGAGGAAATGGTGGCATTTTGTTTTATGTGAAAATTCAAAATTTTTTTTTTTTTTTTTTTCCCCTCTCTCTTAATTCCCAAATATACCAATATTTATTTTTGCATTTTCTAGGGGATTAAACGGGGGATTTGGGGCGTTTTTTTTAGTAATTTATATACTATTTGTTTTATTAGCATTTGAATTTTTTTTTAAATTTTTAGTTTATTTTTTATATTTATTATTTTTTTTAAGTTTTTTTTTATTTTTATTAGTTTTGTTTTAATTTTTTCTTTTTTTTTTGGTTTAGTCTTTTTAAATTTTTAACATTTTTTAAATGTATTTTATTGAGTTTTTAAAAAGGATTGTCTTTTCATTATTTTTTTTATCAATATTTATTTAGCCAAAAAAAATTTATTAATGGTTTAGTTTTAGTTTACAAACTGGGCTGGGGGCCCCCCGGTTTAGATAAAAAACTTTTTAAGTAAATAAAAATCTTATATTTTTACATTAAAAAATAAATCCTAAATATAAAAAATAAATCAAAAAAATGTAAATTCTTTTATTTCTTAGGGTTATTTAAAGGGGCCCCGATTAAAACTTTGTAAAGTGCTGTTTTTGTTAGTTTTAAACAAAAGTGCTTAATTTTTACAGGCACGCCTTGACCAAGTTAACATAAATCAAAATTAATCTTTTTTATCATGTTTCCCGGCTTATTTTGAACGATTCATTGGTGCATTATTCCAAACTTTTTAAACTTTAATAATAAAACTATAATCTCGCCTTTTTCTTAATAAAAATTTTCATTCTGCTACATCATTTGCCAAAATTAAGGTATACACACCTTCATCACAAACCACTTGGTGTAATTGGATTCCTTTCTGACCCCCCAAATGTTTCACCTCCCCACCACCTCTGTGTAGTCATGGCCAAATCCCAAACAATAACAGCATGTCCCTACAAAAAAAAAACAAAAACACTTAATCAGAAAACAACGACCTTTATACGTTGAGAAAAATTAAAAAACCTCTTTTTTTTTAATGGAGGTTTTGGTAACAGTAAAGTACAAAATAAAAATTTTTTCAGCTAGAAGTCCACGGACTGCAAAGGCTTCTTATTTTAAAAGGCACAATTCTACTCTTGTTCAAAAAACTGCTAAAAATAGTAAATTAATTTTTTTTTTGTTGTTGTTTGTTTTTTTTGTTTTGTTTGTTTTCTTTTTTTGCAGCAGTGCCACTGACTATTAGAACCTTATTTAAAAATAATATTTAGTTTTGCACATCCCTACCATACCTGAAGCAGTGTTGTTATTTTTACTAAAACTAACCGGGAAAATTTTTTCTACCGAAATAAACTGACATAAAAAAACAACTAAATGAAATTAGGAATTTTGCCCTTGCAGTATACTAAATAAAAAAAAAAAATACTTGAAATTTTAATTACCTATAAGAAAAACAAATTTTAATTGAATCTAAAAAAACTAAAATTCAAAGTAAATACAATAAAAATGAAACAAAACTAAATAAAATTAAAAAAAATACTGAAAACTAAACAAAAGAAAAGAATGACAAAAGCATAACAAAATTACTAAAATGACATATTATCTGTAAATATACAGTACATATTAGAATCTAAACTGCCCAGCATCACATCACAAATCATGCATCTCTTATTCTAAATGTCCTCTGTAGCTTTAATTTGCAACACTGGCCTGAAACAGTCCAAACACAGGCAAACAAGCCACATCTGTTTGGATACACAAGAGACTTTTCTTTCAAACCTCTAGTACACAGCTGCCTAGTTCGGTCCCTGCCCCACTTTCACACTGCATACAGGAATGAGCTGCCTCAGAGAGAGCCAAGTACAAGAAACATGATCAGTTGGTTCAGGCTACAGAAGTGCAACCATATTACTAAGAAATGATCAGTCATCGCTGACCTCAAAGTGCCTTCTTTGGCATCAGACTAATGTGTTAATGTGTGGATTCAGCACAATCATATCTTTCTTTGGGGCTTAATGCTGTATTCCCAAGTAATTCTAAGTATTACCTCGATCCTGGAATCATTCAGTACCATGTTTATATATATATATATATATATATATATCTAATAAAACCACTGTTTTCTTAATAACACTGTATGATAACTTTAATTCAAAACATTAAGATGTATGATCATCAGGATAAACCAGTACTGACCTAGTTCTCAGTTAACAGCCTTTGTCATGTCCTGGATTCATTGAATACTGTATTACAAGAGAGATGGTTTTACACTCAAACAAACCATCTAAAGATATAATTTGTTTTAAGCGTACAAATATTTTAAAGAATACATTTATATTAAAAAAATTAAAAGCTATAGAAAAATGTCACATTTACAAAATAGTATAAACCGGTGAATATAAGCCCTTAAATATCTGAATACCCTTCAAAATGTGCAAATTTTACTAAACTGCTACTTAAATTATATTCTTCTTCTATTATTCTAGAATCTTAGTTGAGTTCAGTTAGTACTGTGAAAATCATAAATGAACATTGATCAATTATTGTATAAATTATAATTATTTATGTAATCATACAAAGAGCTTGGTTCAGTTGCAATGTTTTTTTTTATTTTTATGAAAAGCTAAAGAAAAAACACATTTAGAAAAATAGAATAAAAACCAGTAAATACAACCCATAAATATCTAATTTAAATGTATCATATTTTAATTTCTTTATTTTTATTGCTATTATTTTAAAAAGCTAAAATATTGCTGTGACAACAAACAGATTATCATAAATTTATAAATTATCATTTATCATCATTCTAAATTATGTCTTGATCTTCTTTTTGACCTTTGTTGACCCAAAAAGGGCTAAAGAAAATGAAATGAAATGATTATTAGACAAAAAAAATATTTTTTTTTACATCTTAAATTTTTTTTTTTTAAATATTTTTTACATCTTTAGTTAATGCTAAAATATACTGTGTGTACATAAAAATTTTGTAAATTACCATTTACATAAAATACATTATCTAATCTTGCAAAAAGCTCTATCAAGTCACAATGTTTCTTTTACCCTTTTCTAAAAAAAAAGCTTAAAATGTTTCCTTAATTTAAAAATATTGACTATTTAGATCATTTTACAATATTTTTTAAAGAAATTTCTGTTTTACAAATCAAATCAGTCTACAGACCTCCCACAGTTCCTGTGTAGATGGGAAATGTAATGTATGACTGTATGACAAGTCAGATATACTGTGTGTGTTTTTTCTGCTGAGATGAGCTCTTAAGCTTGCCCCTCAGCAGGGGAAACCTTCATCATGAGTCCAATCATCTGCCACCCTGCCCTTATGGCTCCATCCGTCCCCCACCATCCTCAGCCCCCACATGACTGGTTGCCTGAAGCCAGGGTGAAAGGATCTCAAAACCGCATGCTCTCTAAGGCCTGATCAAATGATAAATGTTAGGAGTCCCTGGACCCTCCGTTTGATGGTATCCATGGTACTTGACACAGACTCAACTGAAGAGGCAGAGAGGGAAATTTAATTCCAGAGCGAGCCATGTGAAACATTTCAAACATTTGTCCCTGCAGCTATCACAACTTCAACAAAAAAACATCTGAAAAAGCCACACCTCTCCTGGAAAAAAAATCAGCAATGGAGATTTTAGTCAGGGAGTTTAATATAAAGCATCAGCTTGTTGGTCAGGCAGCTAAACCTTTTTTATGAAGCATAAGCAGATGGTGTGAATTTGGACCCTATAGTGTAAGTTATTTGAATATGGTGGGTTTAGTAATTTTGATTAGGATAATCATTTAGAATAGCTAAAAAAAAGTATGGTTTTATCATGGTGTTTTGGAGAGGAATGGGTCATGACTGAACAATGGTTTAAAAGTTGTTTTTTGGATAAGAAGTTGACCACGTTCCTATTCAAAATGTTTAAATAAATAATAATTTAAAAATATTTTCAACAGACCCTATGCACAAGTATGTTTAAAATGTCTAACTTCTCTGTCTAAAAATGTATGTAGCATATGGATTTGGAAATTAATCTAATTATTTAGCAAGTGTGGATTAAATTGATCAAAAGTAACAGTAAAGATGTAAAACAGTAAAATGTGATTTCTATTTTAAATAAATGTTGTTCTTTTGAACTTTTCATTCATCGAAGAATAAATAAAATCCATCATCATGGTTTCCACAAATATATTAAGCAGCACAACCTTGATAATAATAATAATAATAAATGTTTGCAGCAGGTGATGCAAGAAAAATGTAGAAAATTTAACGAAGAAAGAGAAAAATTTAAAGAATGCATTATCAAATTACAGAGGGAATGGGATATTAAAGGTATTCTAGGTATAGAAAATTCCCAAAGTGAAGTTGTTGAAGTTTTAATGAAGTTTATGCATGAAACTGAGTAGTTAGAAGAATTGAAGAAGTTATAATAAAGCCATGATTTTACACACTCCAATATAGTAGGTGGCGGTATGCACCTTTAATTCTGGTCTGTAACCCGCCATAAACTAAAAGAAAAAGAAGAAGGAGGTGCAAGCAGCTGTTGATGGAGGCCAAAGCAACAAGTGGATCAAGTCATTCATTCACTAAAACTGATCTGCAGAAATGGAGCGAGTGGTAATTAGAAGTTTTGATTATCGGGGCCAGTATAAACATGTGGAAAAGCTGATTGTGTGTATGCTTAATTCAACATATTTGCTGTTTCCCATAGCCTACATGTAAGCAGCGTTCTCTGCCACGAAGGAGATTATAATGCTATTTTGCCCAACGCTGAAATACAGAACTAACATTACATCTGAGGAAGATATATTGCTTTTGGTTGCTTAGTTTCTGTAACTTTGTATCATACGTCACACTCCAGGATTCCCCAACGACATGTAAACGTGCCTCAGTGAACTAATACAGTGATATAAGACCTCAGATCTAAGAAAATGCTTTATTGATAAAAAAATGGACCAAAATTTGCCTGTTGAATATTGTATTCTTAGACTGAATATTTTTGGAAATGTCTTGAATTGAAATATTCACAGCTTAAATAAACAATTATGTTAAATTTCAGGAACAAAAATGCAAGGCATTTAAATGCAAGCACTGTTAATGCAACATGCTTTTTTTGTTTCAAAGATATATGAGCATTATTTTTCTTCCATAGATATTTTATTAACATATACTTTCAGTTGTAATAATATTAAAACTTTTTTTTGTTTTTAGTTTATGTTTGATCAAATACATTGGAGCCTTGATGAGCAAAACAACTTTTCAAAACTAATAATTATTGCTTAATTCTAAAATTAAAATGTAACAAAAGTCGTGTCAAAATTCCCTAACTGAACAGAGGCTCCAGAGCTGTGACAATTCTGAAACTCTTTCTAGAACTAAACCTTTGGTTTCATAGTAAATAGACACTACATTAGATGTGTGGCCTGACTCTTTTTTTGTCATAGAAAATGTTGAATGAGCAGTGCAGTTTTGGGTAACAGCTGTGGCTCATATGCACAGGCTGAATCATCATGAACACACCCTGCTCATTTCTGATCAACTTACCAGACTCAACCATAAAACCCACCTGAAATAGTACAACTAGACCCTGAGAAAGCCCCAAACAAGAGATGGAGCTCAGTGAATTTAAACAACGCCCTGTCTACCAGAGAACAGTGTCATTGGGTTCACCACTGGATACACAGAATATTCCAATTCACACAGACAAGATTTGCATGAAGAGAAAGGCTTAGGATGTTAAGTCTGTGCTACAGTATGTTACTGTGCTCTAAACTTAGCACTTAAAGTTTAGAATACAAACACAGAGTTCAGAGAATTTAAGAACTATTCACACTCATTGTTTTGTTCTCAGAAGTCTCACGTACATGCATTACATAAAAAAAAAAAACAATGTCATTGGTAAGATGAGAACTGTGATAACATTATAAAGTTTCACTTGTGGTTTCACCTTATGCTTGTGATTTATGACCAGTGAGTATTATCTACAGTGTTTGTTTGTGGTTCTATAGCAAACCCAATCTCTCTTAAACCTCCTGATCCTGGACTAAAGTCCGAAGTGGAAATGGAAATAAGAAACACTTGCCAAGTTCAATTCTCTCTTGGCACGACAGGCTGTTTGATGGTTCAGGGGAAGGGGTTTTTTTACACACTTTTTCTGTCATTATTAAAACCCTTATGATTCAGTGTATTGCCGGATATTAAACTGATGGTTTGTTTATGGTATTATGTGAAAGAACCATTATAATTTAGCAAATCATAATTTAGTTTGAGAAAATGAAAAATGTTTATTCAGCAAAGATGCATCAAATGTGCCCAGTAAAGATATTTACAATGTAATAAATGCTGTTCTGTTCTACATTCACTTCAAAGAATCCTTAAAGAAAAATGACTGTGGGGTTTACACAAAAATTTTATGCTTAACTGTTTTAAGAAAAAAACAATAAGAAGATTTCTTGAACATCAAATCAGCATTTAGAATGATTTCTGAAGCATCATGTGACACTGAAGACTGGAGTAACTATCAGGAAATTCAGCTTTGTCATCACAGAATAAATTACATATAATTATACTAAAAAAGGAAAACAGTATTAAAAATATACTATTTTTACTGTATTTTTTGATCAAAAAAATGATAATGTTGGGAACATAAAAGACTTCTTTTAAAAACATCTTATCGACCCCAAATTTTGAAAGTTTTAATTGTTTGCTCTAAAAAAAACAAAGTCCCCTGAAGTCAAATTCCCTAAATTTGGGAAAAAAAAAAATAAAAAGCAGAAAGCTTTTCTGACTGGCTCTCCCCTGACACTTCTGAGCTGCTTGCATCGCCCAGGGCTGTCAATGACACACCAATTTCAGTATCTGTCAGGTAACAGGGACATTTTATGCATGCATGGTAAAACAGCTTAAAGCACTTTCTACCAGCATGACAAACTTCTGCCTATTCAAAATGTACAAAGCTACAAAATGTGACCCTTCAGGTGACTAACAGGGTCAACAATGTTGAGGATCCAGCAATTCCCCCCTCTGAGATGAGCTATTTAAAACAGTCTAATCTCTTTCTTGATTGCTCAACAATGAAACGTCTTGGACTGAAACCTAGAGGCCTGTGCTCGAATAAATAGTGCCTGGAATCTGTGAAAAAAAAGCCATTATTGAGGCTTATAACTTGTTGCTAGGCAACTGCCTGGCTCAGGTTGTCAGCCAGACACCAAGATTTCTGTCCCGCCTGGTGTTAACTTCCTCCAAAATATTTTTAGAAGTGGAAATCACCAAGGCTTTCAAAACGCTCCGAAAAGCCTGACCCAAATTCGGAGAGTTTTAGTACACACTCATGTAAGAGAGGAATTCCACTTCCACAACACGAGGAACTCTTCACTTCCTATAGCAGGTTCCCTGGCCGCCATCAGTAACTGTGCTTTTGAATCAAAATTTTACTGTATTCCACCCCCCGAGCCACAGGACATAACATGTACGCACATTTATGTCCAAAATGATTATGGTGCATTATCTCATGCATTTAGCTACGGAAAGCTTATATAATATTTATATTTTTATAAACAACCAGGCGATGAGTATTAATATAATAAAAGTGAAGAATCTATGTTCCTCATTATTTGACTACCCAAATAAGTTAAAAATTATATTTCAAACAAAGAGAGTAAATTCCAATCAGCAAAGCTGATTTCATTTTTCCTCACGTAAAACAACATAAATATTACATAAACAGCCAAATTTGATTGGTACTCTCTCCTCTAATTCATAGCGTTAGGTTAGTATTACTACCAGTTGTCACCGAGATAACGGTTAAAGAGATAGTTCACCAAAAGAAATGAATGAGTAAATGACAGAATTTATACTTTTGGGTCACAGAATTTCATAAATAATGAAAGAATTTTCATTTTTGAGTAAATTAAAGGGGTAGTTCATCAAAAAAAAAAAAAAAAAGACTTTAGTTAAAAAAGTAATCATTTACTAACCCTCAAGTTAATCCAAACCTGTATGAATTTCTTTCGCCTGTTGAACACAAAAGAATGTTGGTAAGCAAACCAGTGCTGGTAGCCATTGACTTCCACAGTATATTTTCTAATGGCTACCAGCAACTTTTTGGTTACCAACATTCTTTGAAGTATCTTCTTTTGTGTTCAGCAAAAGAAAGAAACTAAAATATAGTTTTGGAACAGCATGAGGGTGAGTAAATCAAGACAACTTTATTTTTGTGGAACTTTCCCTTTAAGAATGCTATTACGATTTAGACTTTGAGGTTTCAAATTAATCTGTATCATTCACATTGTGAGTTGATCAAAGGGTGGGCGAGTATCACCCACTGTGTACTAAAACTGTTCGTCTTTGAGTGATGATGTGATTCATAACAATGATTCACGGTCATGTATGCAGACAGTGCATGTTTCAGTTATCTCACACTCTGCTGACCACTTACAACATGGCCAGTTTTAGCCAAGAATGTCTAAAACAAAATATAAAAGCCTAGTTATAAATGATATAAAACCACTGGGGAGGATCATCAAGAAGAAGCAATTCACTGTTTAAAAAAATCTATAATGTCAGAAGCCAAAGTGGGGGTCAAAGCTCCGGCCAAGTCAATTCAAGTCACATGTGTGACATTTTTTTGGTATTTTTTTAAGTAAACTAGGAGATTAGTTTTTTATGAATTATGATGATTGAAACTTGCCTTTTATAATACTAATAAAAATCCTCTTCAAACAGTATGCAACAGCATATTTTATATAATAGGACAAGAGAGATGTGTTGAGCAACAAATGGCATAAGAGCAGAACCTTCACCCACAAAATATTTCATATTTAAAGATGCACTCAGTAAGTTGCTGTTTTTTAGCTGATCATAACATACCAGTACTTGGTCAGTTGCATGGCATGGCTATGTCATGTGATATCAATATGGTGGCATCAGAGCTTTAGAGTTTTCATACTTTTAATTTTTTTATTTATTTATTAATTTGTCAAAAATATTGATCGTTTCTTTATTTGTAAAACTTTTTAATTATCAAAACTAAGTGCATCTTTTAAAAACCATTTTCATATTTAAGAGATTAAGAAAATATTAAAAATTGAAATGTAAAAATAATAGACCATTTGCTCATTTCTTGCTATTGACAAAGAAAATGTCACAGATGTTTACGAGCGCCGTAAACCGCAATGCCTGAGCTGACAACGTCTCTAAAACACAAAATATGCTGTTTAAAAACGATCTTACGCTGAAAAAGTATTAAAAAATTCAAGGATGTCAAAGTTTGTCAGGTGTGGGAGTGAAGTGCGTTTGCAAACACGTTCTGCTTACATTAAACTGCCAAACGCTTTGCATATTCCGACCTTTGACGCCACAACACAGCAGGCCAGCTTTAGAACAGTAACCCTGTAAAAGTTTACAACACTCACCCTCCGTAATGCGCCTTTACTTTCACATATTCCGAGGGCAAATCCATCATCGATCCGTTACTGACAGGCATGATAACTCCAAAAGTCTACAAACACTCTCCCGGGACAGAAATAAAACCGCCTCTGTGTAGCAGAAGACGGAAGTCAGATGTAAACGAACATAACTCCGAGGTAATAATGTGTGAGCCGGTCCCCAAGAAAAATTTCTTGTTCTGTAATGTTTCCCAAACATGTCTCGTCACCGCTGAAATGATCCATAATACCGCGAGGTGTATATTCATCTTCTTTCCGTTACGCTGGATTTTACGTTGTCTTTGCTTATGGTTACCTCATAGGGCGGAGAGACACAGAAGTATGGCTATTCCAGGTCTGGATTGGCCTCTGAATCCACCTGTTGTTTCGCCTGCGCATTCCGTTGGGACATTCCGCGCGTTGTAGCGCTGTCGCGAGGAAGCAAGTTCCAAAGTTGCACTCTCCTATATCATATCAACAGAGAGAGCGCGACTGCTTTGTTTCTGCTGCGAGTCGCGACGCGTTGCTTATCTATTAATTCCATCCGCCGTGACGTCAGCGAGGAATGTGCAGATTCCATGAACGCTTTATTTGCAGGTGGATAACGGTTCGTGGGTGCAGCCGGTCTCGCTCTCGTCCTCTCTCTCTTAGGTAGAGACTGATGCTCATCCAATTAACCAGAAGTAGGTCGGTGAGAGAAGGAACGGTCTGGGAGCGGAATAATTGCGCACTGGAATGTAAGCAAAAGAAAGAATTAAATAATATTTAACCATTTGGTTAAAAAGAGTAGAATAAAACCTGTTTTGGTTGACGTTTTTAAAGTGCATTTTGAGTATGTTTATAATTTATTATTTAATTCTATTGTATACATTATTTAAAGAATTATTTTGAAAGAATTTATTATATTAACGAGAAATTAATGAAGTGATAACATGGTCCAAGGGTCACAATATTTTAAACTATGTGAATTTAGGACACTTAAAAGGAGGAAATTATTTAAAAGTTGCACGACCCTTGACTACGGGAACCTGATACTGAACAAGGCACAAGCTTGACAAGCAAGAGCCTTGGCTAGTTTTATGGTTTATTCACAAAATATTTGCATGACAAATTACATGATCACGTGTTGTAAGTCCTCATTTTATCCACTTGATGTCGCAGCACAACTTATGACATAAATTGTGATGCCCCTGAATAGTATAGTGTCAATAAACTGTCACTAACCATTGAGTAACGTTATTGTTTTAAATGTTGACCTAATACTAATTGGTGATATTTTAAAACTGGTCATTCTGATTCATAAAAATGTAGTAGGGCTCCGTGCAGATCTCATAGCTGAGCTGTAGGCTATTTGTAGATTTATGGTTGTCTGTTAAAATATTGTATTGAATGTGGTTTGCACGGTTTAAGCCTAAAAATTGTTAAAAGGAATTGAAGGCAAACGCTGCTCTGCGTGACGGGTTTTGTGCCGAAGATCTTGCGCAAGTCGTTAGAACCCAGTAAAAACATCTTAACGTACAGAACATTCTTCCTCAGATGAATCCAATGGCACGTATACGCATTACCGCGAATCGACTCATATGAACAGCTCATTCAAAAGAATAAAGTAAAAAGACAATTCCGTCCCTGCGTCCCAATGTGCAACTATCCACCGTATCTGCCCTAAATAGTCTGAAAATGGACCTAATATCACATAGAATTTAGCACGGATTACCGTTGCCACTGGATCGCAGGCCGTGATTTGGTGCGTCTGGACGATACGCCTTTACAAACATGCTGTTTATTACGCTTATTAATAAGGGTGAACGTTTGTAAGGAATTAATGAGTCATTTGCCATGTTATCCGCTCATGAGAATGAGTGATTTAGAAGACGAAAATAGAATTTGCATTTACAACAATCTAATCATTCATGTACAGGTGTGTGAAGAAACAGTTCTGATGTAAAAATTAGCTGCAACTAATAATTAATTATAAAAAAAAAAAACTAAGTTTAGGCAGTTAAAAATCAGTCAAATCCTGCTTCCACTTGCAACCACGCTCTTGTGAGTCGTTTCTGCTTTCCGTTGATTCGCGGTTTGTTCGGAAAGGTTTTAGCGGTTAGTTGAACAAGCGCGAACACGGATTCCATAGGAACGAGTCGTTTTACGAATCGGACGCGTCGCTAGGCTGCATTATCCCGTTGTTTGTGTGTGTGGGCATACCGTACGCGCGATAAAAAGACAACCAAATCACAAAGCATTAATGACTACAGATTTACTTCCGCTGATTGGCGTTTTGCAAATACATCGGTATTTCTTTTTTATCCTGTTTTGCGACACAACTCTCTTTACTCTTTTTACGGCAACGTTATGCATATTATTCGCCGTCCGGTTCTCTACAGCTTTTGTGTCGTAAATAATGTGTGCTATTTGCTGCTATCGACTATGGGAGCTTCCAAGCTTCTAAAGCATGAGTGCTATGATAGGTAATGCATTGGAATCAATCACATGGAAGGAAAGTGCGACAAGGAAACAGAACTTATGCTGTACGAGACAGTTCGTTAGCCAGCTGGAGCTGAGTAGAGCTGAAGGGCTATGCATGCAGCTTGCTCCTGGTCCTCCCTCTCAGCTTTTGGATTGTTGACACTGACAGAGACATTTAGATATTAAATGAGCCTTAAAGCCCTGGCACTTGGTTACATGGGAAATCACAATGTCGAGGATTCTTCTTGGGCCTGGTAATGCTTTTTGGTTAGTATAATGTATTCATTTTTTATTACAAATATGCATTATAGGAGACCTGAACACATGTCAGCAGCTGCAACCATTGTACATTTTGATTCATGCATAATTGCAAATAACCAAAAGGCCTAAAAACAAGCAAGATATTTCTGAATTTTTAGAATGGAATATGTCAAGAGTGTAACGTGCCTTAACTAACTTTGTCTTTTTAACAGGATGCACTGCTGCTGTTGGAAAGATGTTCAAGCTTCCTTGCGAGAGTATTGACTTTATGTTGTTGTCTACAGTGAGGGTTTTTAGTCAGGGAGAACTCTCAAAATATGATTGTCCCCTTCTAAAATGTATAACAGCAGATTACTTTCGTGTGTATAGAAGACTTAATTATAAATAAGGTATAACAATGTTGAAGCAGTAAAACAGAAGTGTTGCGCACATAGAAAATAACATGACACCATGTAAATTACGGGGTAGGAATCTCTCTGAAGATATATAGTTTATATTAAGTGACCATAATAAATATTTAGGTTAAAAAAAAATCCAAAGAAAAAAAAAAAATTATCTAATAGTTGAGCAAAGCATTTCGAAAATAAAAGAAACATCATTGTATTAATTTGTTGGTTTTTGTTTCTGTGGACTTTGAAAAAAGCACTATTCTAAGCTTACTTCATTCAAAAGTACATCAAACAATATGGATTTGATTAATTCATATGCATGTAAATAGGTAAGTATTTATTAATATTTTGAATTAGCTTTTATTATCTATATTTTCATTTTATTTCAGTTATTTAGCATATACGCTTTATTACTTTTATTAGTTTTATTACTCGACTTTCTATTTAGCATTATTTTTCCAATATGTCAGTTTATAATCTGCTTTTACTTTTAGTCATTTCTAGAATATCGAGTTTATAGATTGGTTTTGGTTGTTTTTGATATTATGTTTATTGTCTGCTTTATAGTCACAAATTTATTACTTTCAGCTGAGGAAAGGAAACAAACACTGGTTCAATTACCATAGTTCCACAGACGAACCGATCACCAGGCTTGGGAATGAAAAAGCAGGGGAGCGCGTGCCGGGTAGCGTGAGAGGGGTCAGGGCACAGTGGGGACGTGTGCCAGACGTGGTTGGGAGTGCTGGAGGAGCCGCAGGGTTTCTGTAGTAGAGAGTGGACTGCCCCCCCCCCCCACGGCGTCGTGTAGGACATTCCAGGCGGCCCGTTCGGACGGGCGGTGGGAAAGTGCTGTGGAGGAAGGTGAACATGATAGGGTGACGAGTTTGCCCTGGATCTGTGTGAACGCACCTCAATGATGATGTGTGTACCCACACAGTGGAGGCATCTGGAGTGGAGCTGAACAGGTATGAGTGCGTTTGAAGAGATTGTGAGTGTTTATTTTACCGTCCCGTGTTTGTTTGTCGTGTCATCATTTTTTCTCCCACCAGGAAACTTCTGAAGCACCCACTTGTCAATCAGGTCTCGCTTCTACACTATGTCGGCAGCAGAGGCGGTTCACTTTAAATGCACTGCCATAACGGGCAGGCGGTCATTGACTTCCATCTGTTACAAAAAGAGGTGTGTGGACACACCGCTAGTGACCCAGCGAGCCCGGATCCTATGACAAAATGACGGTGGATCTGACTCTGTCAGACTTAGAAAGCTACCCCGAAATCAGGCAGCTAAAGCTGTCTCTACAGGATAAACCAAAACTAGGAAAACTCTTCCCTCAGGGTTTTCTCCACACAGCATACTTCATTAACATAACAGTCGTACGTCACATTGGCTGCTAAACCTTGTAATGGAGAGCTAAAAGTCTCAGCGTGACTGTGTTTCTTATCTCAGTGGAGATATCACAATCACCAAAATATAGCGTGACAACACTTATCCTGAGGCCGGCGGGTTTGGGTCATCAGGGGCCACAGTTTAAGTCACCGCTCCACGACGGAGCCCGCAGTATCCAGGAGGAATCCTTTTTCAAGACTGCGGCTCAAAAGTATCAGGCCCCACGGGGGACCCCCGTCCGGCACCTCTCTGACGGCCCTCGCTCCCTCCGTCACCTTACTGTTTCCACACTGCCAGTCCAATAATGAGGGCCACTACTGCTGTCTCTACACGGTCCAGAGGAGAGCGCACATTTATGCTCTGAGAGGGGAGAGTCCGCCTGACCTATTTCTAATCGAGGTGAGTTAGTGCCTTCAGCCCAGGTGGATTGGGTTGTCTCAAAAAATATACGTGGGCTGACTTCTCACTCCCCGGCCTCGTGTAGTTCGTGCCGTAAGCTCCATGTGACCCCGAGTCCTCCGGTACTCCGGAAAACAGCAAACCCGTTCAGCTCTGAATCGCGCATGACAGAGGACAATTGACCTGGTTTAAGACTTTCTTCCTTAGATCTTTATCTAAATTCATTCCTTCCCCCTCGTATGGAAGGGTTGTTTCCCCCCCCACAACACGTGAAGACTTTTTCTCCTTACACGTCCGAGTCTTATCTAAAGTTCGCCCCTTTTTTACAAGAACACAGAAATGGTGCGCATGTAAAACTCTCATGGGCCGGGGGAGAAGGGGGTGAAAAAGTCCCGATGCACGCTTATGCAGCTCAAACATTATGCCACCAAAACACATCACCAGTCACTTCCCTTTTTCACAACTTACCCACCCGCTGAGAGTTGACCTGTAAACTTCTCACGCAAAATAACAGTTCTCCGAAATGAAATTATGTGAAAAAATACAAACGTGCAATGGAACAGTGTTTATTTCGTCCTGTGGGCACAGGCTTCTGTACACACTTGGCTATACTATATCATAACTGAAGAGAAAATATCTACTGATCGTGTCGCAGCTTTCAGTTTTACAGGACATCGAATTCATTGGCGTGTTGAATGTTTTATTGGGGAATCTCGAAAGAGCGAGGGAGGAACTGCGCAGGTGTGGAAATGAAGGACCCACGGGGGAGCGTTCAGTCAGGTTACTGGTGTCGCCAGTTTGACATTTGTGGTGAGGCCACTCTGTGCTCATTCTTTTGATTGTTGGCCAAAGTGTACTGCAACGCGAGGATTGTGGGCCCAACCCACTCGAACTGGAAGCTGAGAGAGCAGGACCTGGTGGAGTAACCTGTAAACTCACAACAATATTTAATCATTTGGGTTTTCTCTTCCTGACAGTTATATAGTTATTCGCACAATTACAGGTGTTGATGCCAACACATTACATGGGGCCTGTGGAAAGAAACGGTAAGTAAGGAAGTTCTCACAGAATGTAATGTTAGATGTTTTGTTTGGGAGGGCTGAGTTTTTCCTAATCAGGAACAACAGAATACGTTGTGAATTTGTATGTTGTGGCAACAAGCAATAAGACTTGAATAAGCCCACAACAGTATTTGCTTCAGCTTATTTTGTCTATGCCTAGGGTCTGCGTCACTATCGGTGCGCGTGATGGAACCCTATTGTTGTCCATGGGCAGCACACGTACACCGCTAGCCCACACCCCTGTGTTCCACCTGAGCACGCCAGCCCGGATCAACGAGCGGGTGTCCACTACTAGCCATTGACACATTCGACTTTGGGCCCAGTGCTAGCAAGGCAGCCGCGCGTCCTGGTCTGGCTGCCAGCGCGCATTGACCGGTATGGAACCGCGCAGACCACAGCGGGGCGCCCCCCATGTTGAATGAGTACATGTGTGAAGGCTTACACTCTCGTTTCACCAAGTCCCAGTACTTTCTATCTTGCCCCGTCTTCCTTCGAGGAGAGGAAAACGGCAAAGGCACTGGACAATGAATCAGAAATTAATAAAGGGCAGCCTGCAGAAAGTAACTGTGTGGGACCCCACAGTATACGCTTTTTTTGCCCGTTTCCGAGCTTCAGAACTAGAAAAGCTGGACACTTGGGTGGATGTTCTCAGACCGACGCACCCGGCACGTCAATCCAGCACACACAAGGGAGACATGTAAGTTGAAGAACATCCGACAGAAACCACCATTTCTCCCATCTGCATCTTTGTCAGTAAGAGAGAAACATTTCGCGATGGTCAATGGCTTGGAGGTCGTTCTTTCACCGTGTCACTAGGATGAGGCGCAGGTGAGATTTTTTTTCTCTTGAAGAAGGAACAGCAGATCACGAACGCACGACATCACACACCTAGCTTGAAGAGGGGGAAATTAAAACACAAGGCTCTAGCAACTAGACAAGGTTAACAAAGGGCTTTTTGGTTTTCGGCAGGTACCATTGTATTCCCATTCTCTGAGGGATCCCATTATTGTTGCAGGTGAAAAGACTGGAAAACTGTGAAATGTTTTGTTTGTTTTTTGTTAGGGGGGTGGGGAGGGGGGGGTTCTTGTTTTTCTTTTTCTGTTTCTTTGTAATTTTTCCAAGGCTCAAGAGCCTCGGATCAATTTGTTTAAAAAGATATATTATTGTTTCTCTACTAACCAGTTCTCATGTTTGGTTAAAACAGGTGGGACAGTCCAAGACACAATAAGAAACAAGCTCTATGCACCTTTTGTGTTAACGCGTCCTACAGGGATATAAAAAAAAGTATTTATTAATTGTGTTTTTACCCTGGATTGTTCATTTGTGTCTTTGTTTGTGAAACTTGAATATGAAAAGTGGCCTCTCCTGAATGCATTCTACAATTAGAATCTGAGTTATGATTAGTGATTTTCGATTGCTCTTACACGGTGACAAAAGAACAAATCCCCCCCCCCCCCCCACCAACACCCAAAAAAGAAACAAAGTCTTCCTCTCGGACACATTTCTCAAAACAGCACAGGGGGAAGGAAATCATCCCTGTATTACACAATATCTTAAAGATATTATGAGTATTAAATAACAGTTTCAATTACAAGCAATTTTAAAGAGGTTGTATGTTGTCTGTGAATTATAGTAGACATACACCTAAAATATTTTCACCGTCGCGTTTCAGTGCATAGTCTAGCACTATATGTCTTAGTGAAAGACCAGAAAACATGGAAGAAAGCCGAAGGAAAAGGAAAGGAAAAATGAAAAGAAACAGAAGAAAGAAGAAGAAGAAACCAGTTTGCGAAACACTACAGTACAGCTAATATAGTCGATAACTCATCATTTATTATTTAAAAAGGAAAAAAAAAAAAAAGAAAAAAAAAAAAAAAAAAAAAAAAAGCAAAAAAAAAAAAGCAACGGCAAACTGTTATCTAAATGTACATAAACCATACAAACAATAAGTAAATGAGTGCGGTAAAAAACACACAGCTGTTTCACTCCTGGTTACATCCATATCTTGTAATAGTGAGAGAGTTAATGGTTGTTTGAGGTTGTGTTTGCCGTTTTGGTTTAAGGGGCGTGTTAATAATTTTTAAAATTTTAAGAAAAATTAGTCGCTTTTTATTTTGTCATTAAAAAGGACACAAAAATCACAATGTATGACCCATGGTGTCGGGTGTTTGTTATTTACTGTTATTAAAAAAAAAAATCATTTGAGATTGTATATAAAAGGTGGTTACCTTTTAATAAAACCATTGTTAGTGTTTTTTAGGTTTTGTTTAGTTGTAGATCACCAAGACAACTGCGAAGAAACACATCAACTATTCTGGCATTCAAGCTAATCATGACGCATATAGGCATATCTCAAGAATAATATTAATTCAGAGTATGACCCCCCCCCACCCAAAACCAAAAAAAAAATGATACTTTTCAGACAGATGTGCAATGGAAAATACTCAGAGCCTGATCTTGTAAAAATATCATAACACTCTAAACTTCTGTGAAACATCTCCACCTTAAAATATGTTTGTGTAAAGTTCACTACAAAAAAACTGTACAGTTGTGATATTACCAATCTGTGATGAAGCCCGAAGAAATGAAACTGACCTAAAATACAGGTGTATATACTGTAAATATGTACTTGCCAGCATTACATACTGCGAGACAGAGTTTTATCTTGACCCGAAGGGAACAAACATAAGAGCAGAGGATCATAAAAAATTAATCGGTTCATCAGGTGCATCACGTGGATCTGAGACCGGCGACCAAGCACTTCCTTAGCGTTTCACCGTGAATGAGTACAAGATGTCAAGGCTTACTGTTGATAAAACATCACACACAAAGTGACCATCATTTTTAAGAAGTTTTTAAAACTACCACAAGTTAATTAAAAATCTAAGATCTATTGTGAGCTGAACCTAAAGAAGCTGTTTGTTAGAAAATGTAACATTTCAGATTTATCACTAAAGGGGAACGAAAGGGCTACAGTCAGCTTGTATGGAAAGGGGGGGGGGACTTGGCTGCATGATTATACATATTTATAAAAGTCCAAGAGTACAGGAAGACCAGATATGGATCAGAAGAACACTAAATAAAACCGTAGGCCAGACTGGACACCCTAAGCGTGATGAACTTTTCTCTGGTGTTTCCTGGATTTGAGATCCTTGTGCCAGTTTGCTTGCAGGCATGAATTATTACGGTAATGGAGCTGGAGGGTCTAATATTTTGTTTTTGTGTTTTTTTTTTTTTTTTAATGTTTTTTTTTTTGTTTTTTTTTTTTTTTTTTTTTTTTTTTTTTTTTTTTTTTTTTTTTTTTTTTTTGTTTTTTTTTTTTTTGGACAGGGCCTTCAACAAAAATGTTAATGCATTCAATTAATACAAATAATAATACTGATGGTTCTGACACATCAGGTAAGTCTACAAGAAAAAAAAAATAAGCCATCTACTTCATCTATGTAGTCCGAGTCCCTCTATAAAGCAGACCACTTTCTAATAAAAACAAAAAGGAGCTTGTTAGGTTTCTGTATTTTGGCACATAACGTGATTTTAAACTGCTGCTTGCATAAGTATTCAGGAATGAGGATACCTTGTTGATCACATTCATTTCGTTAGCCGTTGCTTAAATGAACACAAAATGAAACATTATTCAGGTGATTGCATGGAAAACAAAGTCTGAAAGTCTGGTCGTTTTTATAGCGCCTTGGTATAGTAGCTCACAGGTGTTGCGATGCCTGAACATAGGTGACATTCTCTTCATGTGAAGGCAAGAAGTGTAAATCGGTGGTCACGACTACATTGTGTTACAGAATGCCAGAATGATATCATCAAGATGCTGTGTGTGGGGTTCAATTTACCCATACCTCTCTGTTAAAAAGGTCCTGTCGGAATACTGAGCTTTAGCTCTTCTGTGTTTATTTCATGGCTTTCTCTCAGCTTTCTTCTGGTAAAAGGGCTCTGTGGTGAATTCGGTTGACGGAAGATACACAAATCCTGTGCAGGGACAATAAAAGAAGAAGAAAACAATCCCATGATGATTGTTTTAGCTAGGGATGCTGTTCCTTGAAGTAAAACTACATCCGTATGATCAGGAAATAAAGAATTTTAAAAATCAGATGTGTCACCAAAGCATAAAACCCCGTTTTCATGTTTCCTTTATTTTTGACAATGATTACTAAAAACAGCTCAATTAAAAACGAAATTAATAATGAACGAAAACTGTTGCGACAAGACAAACTATGCGGGAATTCACAAAAAAAAAAAAAAAACATAAACCGACAATAACACACGATGTATATATACACCACTAACTAAATTAAAATGAAAACAATCAATCACCAACAAACTAACTAATTAAAAACCCCATTAATAACTCATAAAAACAACTCATACAAGAGCCATGTCTGGATTACTAGTGACTATCTTTACCGACACACCAGGACCGTGTTTTATTTCCATAATCATCCAGCCTCCCTCTGATCTCCTAGTTGGATTATTAATGCTCACCAACATTGTCATAATCTGTTGTAAAACGGAACGACAGCGTCTTCGAGTTTCTATGTCCCGCTCATGTAATACTTATTTTTTTGTGAAACGACGAAAATGAGATTATCTGGACATAGAAAGAGAGCATGTGCTACTTTCATCAAGCGCAATGGCACGACGAAACTTTATTGACGACTACATTGGATCTATGACTAGGATATAGATTGTGTATTTTTGACTTAAATATATTAGGATACTATTATTTGTGAAACACACTGTCTTGCATGAATCTTATGTCAACAAATAATGGTAACCCATTTATAAAGTCAGTACTGATTATAATAGCGGCATAGAATTTTGTTGCTACTGCAATACTTCAGGTCTGTGGACAGTAGTTTCTCAGTAACATTCAATGGTACCAAAAAAAAAAACTTTTACCATAAACCTATCAATACATGTATTTTCAAATCATACATCAAAACCAGAAACCTGAAAATTTCATTTATATTTCGCATTTGAACAACGTCTTATTCTCCAATCTAGTATCTCATAAACTTAACATACATCATTGGTTAAACTCTGTGGACGTTCTATTTATGTCGGCCAGTGACGTAAAATGTGCAAAATGAAGGCACAAGCACACTAACACTTGTTTCGTAATGCTCTGAGTCGGCTTTCCATCCCGTGACACATTAAGTATTATATCCACAAGCAGAGAAAACAGCACCATGGTGGTTGATATTAACATATTAACTCACGCTGAGGAATTCGTGGCTTACGCTGACGCTACAAATAACCGTATCCGTTTAAGTGTTGTAAACACTTGTGGACGCACTTCCGCAACGCAAACCAATTCGTTGAACGTCGTGAATTTATCTTATATCAAGACTTTATTTTTATTATTATAGTAAAATGTGACCCTGCTTTGTTTATTAAATAAGCTTCCATTTGATGTATTGTTAGTTAGATAGGACAATATTTGGCCGGATACAACTATTTGAAAATGTGGGGTGCAAATAATATATTTTTTTTTTTTAATTATTAAAATAAAAACTAAAATTGAAAAAAATTTTTCCTTAAAAGTTGTCCAATGAACCTTAGAAATGCAACAATCAAAATTAATTTAAATTTAAAAAATATTTTCAGGGAAAGGATCTGTATTTAATACCTAATGTTTTTTTGGCATAAAAAGAAAATCGATAATTTTGACCCATACAATGTACAACTAGAAAGGGAGGGTTTAAAAACAGTGCCATAATGGCATTGCCCTTGATAAACAAAAATTGATCAATTTTTAAAGAATCTTGTTTGTAATTTTTAAAAAATGGGGGTTAAAATTTATAACATACTGTATTATCATGGTAATTTTTGGGAAAAGCATTTACGGTATATTTTAAAAATTTTGGATATTGTGAAGCGAGGAATTTGAAACTCGAGGTAAAAAAAAAAAAAAAAAAAACACAAGAGGATCCAAAAGTCAAACCCCCTCACACTTTTAATTCGGCCATCTCCCGTCCAAGGTCACCGATCACGGGTCCTCGGGGACTGTTTACATAACCGCAAGCTAATCAAACCAGTCTCTTTACAGACCCCACGCCCTTTAAAAGCCCTAAATTTCCCGATTCCCTGAGGGACAGTCGTTGTTTGCTAGGCACATTCCCCGCCACTGCAAAAAGCGAATCATAGCATGATATCCCATTGCCCAGAGCAGTCCTGCCTGAGCAAGAACCCCAAAATTCACCCCCTTAGTTTCCACTTTGGCCCCAACCTCCAGCGTAAAAAAAATAACGCGGCAGGCAGCAGCCGAATGCTCTCACAAAACCCTTTGTAATGGGAAGAGGAAGAGCATGGGGGAATTGAAAAAAAAAAAAAAGCCATGTCCCTCACTCTAAAGGTCATGCTGTCATGGCGAGCTGCGGTTTTGGTAATATGGGGGGAAGTTTTTCACTTTGCCCGCCAGGGTGCATTAATGTTAAAAAAATTAAAATGTCTTAGGGAACCAACCGCCAATATAATCTTTATTTTTTACGGGAAACTTTGTGATGTACAGGGTTTTGACCTTTTAAAAAATTACCCTTTTATGGATAGATTATAAATCCTTTTGTGTGTGTGTGTGTGTGTGTGTGTGTGTGTGTGTGTGGGGGTGTGTTTTGTGTTTTAACTAAAAATCCCCTAAAAGCATTTAAATGTCAATGCCAAGACAGTTTAAAAAACATAAAATATGTGAATATACAGGAAAAAAAAAAAAAAAATATTCTCATTCTGGGACCTCTGATTTAGGAAAAGACTACTGAAACATTACAGATTGATAAGCTATTTACAGCTTTATTTTAACAGATAAGATTTTTATTTGACAAAAAAAAAAATTGAAAATCTAATGGGGGCCTATGATAAAAGTGATTTGTAAAAAAAACACAATTTGCAAAAGGGTTTTTTTTTGGAGCCCCGAGAGAAGAAAAATTTTTAACATTATGTGTTTGACCTTCCAGTGGCACAAATTTTATCTTTTAAAATTTAAAAGAAATTACCACAGAGAACAACATGGCCTAGATACAAATAGTTTTTAATTTTGGAAAAAAAGAAAAAGTGATATAACATACAAACCCGTTTTTTGAATTACAACCCAAAAGGGTCATAGTTTTAATTAAAAGAAGGGAAAAAAAAGTTTGTTCTTGTCACACGAAAATAACTTTTAACATTTTTGTTTAACAGCTTTTGCAATTAAAAGTTCAGCAAAAAAAAGACCTTGTTGTTTCAAAAATTTATTCAAAGTGTTCCAGTTTAAAAGTTCAAGTTTTGTCCCCCAAAAAGGACACAGAGGTTTTGAGTGGGAAAAAACCCCGTGTTTGAACCCCAGGGGTTTTTGTTTTTTTTGAACAGGGCCCAGTCTGGTTGTAGAAGTTATGTTGAACAATCCATAGATTGCACAGTGCAAAGACCCGTTTTGCCTCAGGTAATGAAACACCGATGTGGCCTCGCCCCTACCCGGCCCCATCCTATGCTCACGTGAGAGAGATACAGTTTACAATTCATCAAGCGCCCACGCAGGCTCGTATAGTGATACACAGGGCACTGAGGCTCGAGGTTAGGGCCTGAGAGAACAGTCACATGTGTAGAACTGAAATTGTCATAACCCACAAAATACAAGGGTTTGATGAAAGCACAGTAACCCAACAGTGATCAACAGCATTGAAGAATATGGAAAAGAAATTCTCACACTGCAGAACTCAGGAGAAATCATTCATAGACGCGATTCTGCCACAAATCTCACAGCCGATGCCAATAGGAGCAACAGTGCTGAGCCCATGAATTGGGACATTTTTCTGCATAACACAAGAGCGAAAGAGCACATCTATGTAGCTCGCACTGTGATGACTCAGTATACGACACTGGTCCCACCTGTAGCCATTACTTCGTGACTGTTACATGATCCAGATAGATTGGCGTTTACAATGTTTAGTTTGAAGGACGGCTTAAGATGATTACAATGGGAGATGGATTGAAAAATAAGAGCGATATAAGAGGAATAAAGGAACGCCGACCGCCCTACCCCGCCTTGGATAAAAGATCCACAAACAGACAGAAAAAAGTCTCAAGCAGTTTAGCGAAACATTTGAGCATTATTGCCGTGCCATGAGCAGTGTTGAGGGTTCTGATTCGGTTACATCCCATTGCGCGTCGGTCTTTTGTTTGGATGGCAGCTGCTTCCAGCTGGCGCACTGATACGTATACTACCCTTAATCTGCACTGATGACAAGCCGTGGGCCCTGATGGGACGAGTGTATACCAAGCCTCCAGCAGGCTCTGCGTGGTCTGAATTAGTTAACAACCCCCAGTGCTTCGCGATTTGTAAATGGTCTATACTTCCAACCTACTTTAAATGAGGCCTCCTTTGTGTTTTTTTTTTTGTTGTATCTGGAAATAAACAGTTTTAACTTTTCAGAGTCTACTACTATATATTTTTACCAGTTGAGGTTTATCCTCTGCTAAAACTGTGAACACTGGGATTAAAAAAAAAACTGTTTGTCTAGCCAATGGCTGTTATTTTTTTCAGGTTTAATATATATATATTTATATATATATCTATATATATAATATATTATATATATACTAGATATAGATATAGATAGTAGATATATAATTCAGTCCCTGAGCTAAAATTACAAATTAAAACGTATCATTAAATTTTCATTAAAATAATGCAAATAATAACGTTACTCACCAAAGTTTATATATGTAGCAATATGTCGATCCAGAGCGCCCATGCACCTCAGAGCCGAGATAGAGAGTAGTATCGACAAAACTAATTAGTACTGTTTATGTTCTATGTCCGGCACTATTTGAGAGTCGACGGGACGTATAGTGGTTTTTCTACAATGTTTGCCGCAAATGGTACAAAATCAAGACAGATAATCACATTTTAATTTCATTCTACTTAATTTGACAGTTATACAGACCACATGAGTATACATTCATAATAAATCAATATACATTTGAAAATTGCTAATGGTTGTTCCAAATGACGATGTTATTCTTAGGTAAGGTCTTATAGAAATAAAGTATAACTAGTTTTTAAATAGTTTTCTAGTGTAGATGCAAATAATGAAATGGTTCATTACCTGAATAGCACACTATTAATACATAAATTATATAATTTTTATATACATTTTCGCTACGATTTAATCGCGCAGGTAATTCACGGTTTATAGGACGAGAAAGAACAGCTATATTTTCGGGACATGTTTTTAGCAAATAGTACAGAATCTAGGACCAATAGATATTCAGCGGCATTTGTATTTAGTCATTTCTTTGTTTTATCATTCATTCGTTCATTCCTTCATCATTTCTTTCAACTGAAATAAAATACCATTTTGACATTGGCCTTTTTTTTTAACAAAATTTTGGTTTTACAAATACAATCGAGAACCGCTATTAAGGTCTTTAGAAAATAAAGTTGGAAAAGGGGAATAGTTATAGTATTATTTTTGACTATTTTATTTAATGATATGGTAACAAACTAGTCATAATTACATTTTTTGTTTTTATTTACTAATTTGGGTTTACAATTTTTAAGGTAGTCACTGATCAGTTGATTCAGTAGACAGTGTCTACAGTGAAATTGTCACACCGCATGGTATCTTATAAACTGAAAGTATATTAGTTTCTCCAGTGGCTTGAAGACAAGTGATTATTAACAATCTAATAATATGCTATAATCAATAACTAAAAAAATCAAATTGGTTTAATTATAAAGTATGTACTCAAATAAAATGCCACCTTGACTACACCTGCGTGTACACCAATAATGTTGTATTTATAGTGTTAACGTTGTGGTAACGTTTCAAAAATCCCCAATTTAATAAAAAATGGTTTTGAGTTCATAAATATACAGTCTTTCTGGGTCAAGTTGTTTTTTTGTATGTCATTTACGGAACAAACATTTGCCCATTTTCATAAAAAAATGTCAAACTATTTTTGTATTTTATAATTAATGTATAAAACTCAACTACAAATACGGATCGGAAGGAGTCCTATATAATAAACAATGTACTATCACTAGTTTCTACAGTATCTTGCAGCAAGTGGTACAAATCAAGAGACATATTAATGCGATTCGATAAGAAACACATTACATTATAACGCGATTAGAACATGAAGGAAGAATTACTACCATTCCTCACCTATCATTGCCCTGGTTTCCTTCTTAAAGAGCTCATCAAAAGGCAGCATCTTTAACCGCGAGAGAGGACAGTACACCTGTAGTTTAGGCATCAGTCTGATTCAGCAGGACGCAGGTTGTTGGAGTGACAAGGCCTTTACCATCCTATGTCGGCCATGTAGTTTTCAGGCCCCCAGAAGATAAAGAAGGGTTCTGGCTGGAGTTGAGTAGTTCCAAGGCGGTGCGGTAGCACAGCGTTGCATGCTGGAGGTGTGTGCACCACACCGCACAGAACTTCTCCGTTCGGGGGACCACGTCCTATTGGTCCCAGCCTCACAGTGTTGGGCGGCATCATTCATACGGATGGACGCACGCCTTGCAGGTCAATCTCAGCACCTCGACCACTTCACAGTAACTGTGACCAGAGCTAGTCACTAATGACACCAGCTGTTCGCAATGCCCACTACGAACGAGGGCTGAGGGATGGAGACAATGCGATGAGCAGTTGTAGATTTAATGTTCAACCATATAATTTATTCAAGTTGGGATCAGACACTTTTGATTTTTTTTGGTATTGATCCAAGTAAGGATCTACTGACTATGATAAAATTAACTTAAAACTGAACTAAATGGCTTCCCTTGCATGTGGAGGGTGTATGGTGTGTGTGTGTCTGGGTCAAGTTGTTTTGGGTACTCACTGGCCGAAAAGTTTTAGAAAATCACTTTTTATAACAAAATTGCTTTCATGCGATATTTTTTCACATAAATTAATATGAAAAGGTTTTGTTTTCAAGGACTTTCCAAGCACCAATACATGAATACTTTTTTTCCTTTTTACCTACACAAAGGTAAATACCCAGACCACTGTTGGACTGTACCACCCCACATTAACTCATCTATCTGTAGCAGATCTATACGGTTGGAGCTGGGGAAGGTGAGGGTTTCAGAGAAACTCTGAAAGTGCGCTGCAAGCACTACTCAAGTGAATGCTAGCCAGTCACTATAACTGCAGAGGGAAAAAACTGGCAGTAACCTCATGGATGAATATGCAGCATGAACCAATAAGCTTGTAGCTCAAGGATCCATTAACTCTGTCTGACGATATATCTGTACCGTTAACAACCCATCAGCCTGCGCCATCTAGAGTTTCATGAGCTACACTATAATATTTATAAACACATATAATAACCCACTATGTTATACTCATCTCACATTGATTTCTAGTCATTGCTTAGTCATTTTAAATCTAGTAGTATCTTTTTCTAATATAATTTTTTCCATTGTTGTTTGGTCTGATGATCGTGTTGTTTTGAAGGGGTATTGTAGTTTATCATGCGTAAGACGTTATGAAAAAAGCCAGACCACAGGCGAGAACAGGAGACAGGAGGAGCACAGCCGTAAAATACTTGATGAATAGTTGTATAATGAGTACAAAAGATCACAACGGTGCCGAATATGGGATCTCACGAAGGGTAACCTAGTGACAACAGAAAATCTGAAGGGGTTAAAAGATATTGTCAGATTAAACAGAAGGATCAGAGATGTAAGGCTAAGCGTTTATCAGCTCAGTGTGAAATTTATCATATTGTCTAAGGCTCTGAGAGGGACGCCCATTTCATTAGGGTATTTTACCAAAGGTTCCAATGAAATAGAGAAAACGGTCATTTGAGGAAACTTCTTAGAACAACAATGGGTTTTTAGTGACACGCTAAGTGGTTTGGTTCCATGCTTACTAGATAGTTTATCTTGCGATTATTATCTGTAACCGCTATGTCAATTTACGATCTTTGTACACACAAAAAATATTTTGAAAGATTTGATTCCACTAGGGGTTTATACCAGTAACATCTAGCTGCTGTGAGGATGTCCAAGAAACACATTTGATTTTTGGTACTATTTCAGAAGCTGAGATTGTATTTTTGAGGATGTAAATAAAGGCGTTAGGTGGATTAATAACTAGTAGTTGAAAAGTACATTTAGCTAGGAGATGTAACCGATTCAATCAACTCACTGATGACGATTCACGAATTTTGATTTCACGATGCGATTCGATCACAATTTATTTTATTTTTTAAATAAAAAGATATTTAAATATGAATTAAATTGGGTCCTTTTATATAGGTTTTGCCTATTAAAACCATGATGAAAAATATATCTATAGAGATGTGAATATTGTTGAACTAAACTCTTTTAAACTGCACCCACTTTCAAAAAAGGAAAATAAAATATTCTCAGCTGATTGTCATCCATATGAAAAAACATGCAGGCTATAAAGATGCCATACGTTGGAGATGATGAGTCAAGTGTTCACCGACTTCATCTCTTTACCTGAAAACAGAAAGCGATCAAGATAGCTGTAACAATAAATTATAAAATTGTTCATGCAGTGTACTTGCTGTTTCCCCTAATAACAGTCAATAATTATATATATATTTCCAGGTGCGCCGTGGACAAGCCTTTTTTGCGATGTGCTCGAGGCTATTAGGCTATGTAAGCAAGTAAAGGCCTAAACTCAAAGTATGTATTATGGGTTTCTTCATAAAAAGTGGGACTAATAGTCGACCTAAGCTTCAAAGAAAACGACGACTGGTCAACCACACAAATACTTTAGTCGAGGGCAGCCATAATGCATATTGGCTAGACCGCCTACATATGGAGGCTGACGAAGTAGCTGGCATATATAAGACTACCCTGCTTTAATTTAGTGACACTTAGCATGCATTTTACATTTTTTATTAAAAACCTTTATTTGACTATGGTAAACATAATCTTGTGCATCTACAATATTTCTCTGTAATAACATCTCGACAGCGACTATCAGCCAATTACTGTGTGCCATAGTTAGTACGATGCTGACATCATCCATAGCCAACAAACGGTAAAACCCCGCCTCCTTACTCATTAGCTTAGGACTTCTGTCTGTCCTTTAGTAAAACGGTTGTCTCAGAAGCTTGTGTGAAATAGGATTTAATGAAAAATCTTAGCTGATAACGAACTTTTAGTGGCTAGTTAGGAGAAGTGGTAATTAAGATAAAAGTTTTGTGAATAGGGTCATCTGAGCTTCTTTATCATGGCCCCAATAGATACACAGTTTGTGTCAGACTCTTGTGTCAGGCATTTTAAATGTGTTCATGTTTAAACACACTATGGGCGAGAAGCACGGAAAATGTTATAGGGAAAGTGGAAGACGAGTTAATGGATGTGTGATGGTTCAAAAACACAATTTGCACAACTCTATTCTTTCTATTTAGGGGGGAAACCTGCCACTCTCAGGCTTGTTTTGTGAATTTTAATACGATAACTAAGTTGTTATGAAATGCAAAGATTAATTAGGGTGCTTTTTGTTAATAGTTGACACGACTGTCACTATTCAACTGGCACTGCTGTCTACCTACTGACAGTGCGATGGTTTTTAACTCAAGCAGCAGTAAAAAAGGTTTATAAATCCCGCGGTTTGGATTGCACGAAAAATGCCTCCAGCGCAGAGGACGGCTCTTGCACTGTGCCAAGGGTAAAACAGTTGTTTATTAGCTACCCTGTGGCGTTCAGATGTAGGAGATGTAGAAACTGATTATGGAAAAAACAGATGGATACATTGTGAATTAGGCTTCAATTCCATTTTGAATGAGCCTGGGGGGGAAATGCTTGTTAGGAGGAAGGAGTTCATTGAGGACGAACCTGGGGGTGCGTTCAACTGCATGAAGAGAAACGTGGGCTGGCGGACTACAGAGCATTTACCGAAACCAGAGACAGCTTTAGTCGCCAGCCAAAATGGTGTCTCTATGGTCTTTGCTTTATCTTTGAAAAATAATACATATAATACATTATCTGTAAAAACAACAATTGGTTTATCAAGAGCGCCTACTGAGAGATTCTGAGTACAAAAGAAGATATTAGACTTTTAATATAATGTACTAAGATAAGCTAAATATGGATAGATGAATTTGAGATTATGATTGTCAAAGAAAACATGATTTGAAAAAAAACTGGAATTAGGCTTTAGTTTTTTGCTTTCGGCTTTTTAACATACATTCTCACAAGGTATTTTAATCGGCAGATACCACAACCAAACCGGCTTATCATTCAGGGAGTCTGATATTGTCAAAACATGATGTGAATGTGGATTCAGTGATTTATCCAGGGCCTATAGAAGGGTCATAGCACATGTTAAATTGGATCACATCTCAAGGAAATTGTTCCCGTAGTTTCTACATTAATGGCAGAGTATACACAATTTATTACCACTATCTGGTTTGATTTCTAAGTTACCATGGGTAAATTGGGCAGGGTTTGTACCAGTTGGACTTGACGCCCAAGCAATATAAAATAGTGCACTCTAATTTACAATTCTTGTTTCACTCTGAATAAACGGCATGACCACTTGAGTAACTGGGCACAGAAAAATCTAAATGCTGAGGACAACCAAGAGATGCTATGATGACAAATGTGTTTACTGTGGATTAAAGTACGAAAGGGTAAAAAACACAGACACTATGTTTTTTTAAATAAGGAATATGTTTTCACAATGATTTTTTGGAACATACCAAACTGTCCCAAAATGAGGCCACAGAGTGAAAACATAAAACGTTGACTTCAACGGAAATGTTCATAGACCAATAACGGCTGAGCCGGTCTACAATTTAGCTGAGGTTCTGCATTAACAGGTAAGCCAAACGAGAATTGAGGAATCATCTATCTTTTTATCTTAAAGTGGGACATTAGCTTAGATCCAATATTGGGGCCACCTCTGGAATCATTTAAACAAAGCTTTAGTTACTGTTTCCGGAGAATTTTAGTCATCTTGCTCTTGTACCTATCTGTATTATAAGCGGTGTGATTTTCTTTGTATTGATTGGTAATTGTTAAAACTCCTGATAAATTGTCCTCTTTTTATTCAGCCTCACTATCATGGTGTCTTCATGGGCTCGTGCTCAGTCAAAATCCTTGGCTGAATTAGAAGGCTGTTTAATACAGTTTTATGTACCAGACAAAACAATGGTTTTGGTACCAAGAGTTGCTGGTCATGTGGGTTTGGGTATTAGACAGTTGTGCATGAATAGTTGTTCAAAATGGGTATTTTATGCAAAAGATCTGGCATACGAGGATGGATCTGAATTTTATGGCGTGGGAGACATGATCTAACAATAAGGATGAAGGGAAGGCATTTACCCACCAAATGAACTGCCCACGAAAATAGGACCACACTGATAAGGGCAGACACACATCCAAAGTGCCTGGTCCCCAAAGAATCCATTTCCATTTATTGTTAACTGTCTAGCACTCATATTTGGAATTTCTCCAGCATAAACTCAACACGTAAGGGCATTGAATCCAAGCCACAAGAAAAGCTTTAAGGGAAAGCCTTCTGAACCTCATTTAAGAAAAGACAGCTGTTGACTAGAGCCTACAGAGTGTCTAGTTAAATAAACTAGAAGGTATAGCAATAACATGTTCAACGTGAATTCCAGATGCATTCATTCACAAAAAAAAGATCTTTTTTATAAATATGTCAATCAATACAAACAATCCACCTGATTTTCAAACCCCTGTTACCACATGGGGCAGGGAAAGGTGTGTATCCTCACACTAAATGTACTCTAATAAAACATTGTACGCACTATTTTTACAAACCAATTTTGTTGAGCGAAAAATGACTCATTGTTATACACATGACTTCAAGACAAAGGGCCACATGGGGCCTGAGACAACACAGTAGTTGACAGACCTGCCACTGTGTAAAAATGTCATTATAATGCAAGTGAGCTGACCTTTCACTATGCAGGTATCTCTGCCTCTTAGCCATAGAGACGCTATAGATTTATTCTGCAGTTGATAAACAGGGTTTGTTTCCATGGAGATAATAGCCCAGGGCGAGAAGCAAATCAGCTGTCCGTAAATAACAATCCACACTTATTATTCTACTCATTAACATCCTACAGTTCTTAAGTTCTCTCCAGCGGGACATATGGATCATAAATTACTTAGACCAATCCTCCTTTCTATTTTTGAGAAACCTTTCTGAGAACAAAAAATGGATTCAGGCCATTATCCTTTACGGAAAAAAACACATGCACCCTCCACTGTACAGAAGTTTTGAAAAGGTAGATGCGTCGTAAAATACTTAGATTGGAGGGATGTTAAATGGGTGTTAAGTGTTTCATAAAATTTGCATCATTATTTCATGAGGGCAAGGACACAGAAATATGACAAACCCTATCAAGTGGTGGGTCAATATTAAATTCTTATACTACTTTATATGAATTAAAGCTATAAACTCTAAAAAGTCATCATTTTTAATATAAAAAATAATATAATTTAATAGAAATTTAATTTGCAAAAACAACACAATATTATGTTCAAGCATGAAAAAATAATAATTTGAGATTAGCTAAAGATTACACTTAACAATATTAAATGATATAGTTTTAAAGATGCAATTGCGTGTTAGAGGACGGTAAGTAATCTGAGCACGCCAATTAAATATCCAACTTCCACCAATATTTCATTTTTTTTAAATCATATTTAAGATGACTTACTTCATTACACTACAATTGCAAAGTAGGTCGACACGGACGTAGGCATCACACCATTCAAAAGTGAGCTTTTTTTCCCATCAGACAGATCCTCTGAACGGTGTTACAGCTACTCTCTCAGGGTGAAATGAAAGTAGAAAACTATTCCTTCACCCCTGATGGTTAGGAAAAGGATGTGATTTTGATGAAGACTTGTAGGCAATGTCATTTAGCGATTTCCACAAATGGCTGTTCATTTGCACTAATACGAGCAAATTTTCGCGCTTCTGACTGTTACAAAATTTACTTTTCCACGGAGTATCCATTAAAATCTGGCTCTGATCGCCTGGAGCTCTTATTAGCTCGGATAGGAGTGCTCTTTTTGACTAATGAGAAACTGGTAGACCTGAGAGCCGTGTCTGTGTCTGTCAGTGAGAAGTATGACAGAGATTGCCCTTATGACAATGAGACTGACTTGAAGAATACTTCATGAGCCAATGCTTTGATGAGAAACACGGTTTGTTCAGGTCAAATTCTAAAGATGACAAAGATTTGTCAAATCACTAACAAGAATAGCCTCTCTTAGATGGTTTTATATTTAGATGCTTTATATTTCAATCATACACATAATAAAGGCATAGTTCGTCCAAAAATACAAGTTCTATCATCATTTATTCACCCCTAATTTCACAATAGTCCCTCTCTATATACTGAGTAGAAAACAAAAAGTGGTAATTTATAGCAGAATGTCCAAGCTGCTTTTTTCAGACAACTGAAGGGTGAATGGTCGACTGTGACTGTAGAGCTTTACACTACGTACTTCTGTTTCTGACACAATTCTATTGTAAGGCTTCAGAAGCCCTGGAATATAGTGCATAAATGATGCTTCTTTTTCAACGCTTGAACAGACCCTAGAGTCCCCATCCACTTTCACTGTATAGAGGGGAGCAGTGTAAAACTAGGGCTGTGCATTTAATAGCATTCTATTGTTATGCCCATCTTGCAAGCCGTATTTCTCTGACAATTAGGCAATATTGCGTTCATAATCGCAGATTAATCGCATTTGATTTTTGAATGTGATATCACCTAGATTGTCAGTGTAACCACGGCTCGTGTAGTGAATGTCCCCGCTCAATCTGAAAGCAGGTGATGGTGATTTACTACTAATCACGGGACAGGCTTTACTGACGGAGATGTGCATAACAATCGAATGCGATTAATTGCACAGCCCTAGTGTAAACATTAGTCAAAATGTCCTTTTATCTTCCACAGAAGAAAGAAAAAAGCACATGGGTGGGGGGGTGACGAGGAGTAAATGATGCAGAGCTTTTCATGTTCATGTGAACTAGCCCTATAATATCCAAAATATATCATCCATGTTTACCGGATATACTTATGCAGCGTAATCAGTGTGCAATCTCTCATTTACGCACACTATATACATACATAACTATATGTGAATTTTTAACCACCCATGCAGACCTGGTAAATAGCATTTTCTGCACAGTTGTAGTGTTAAACCAAATCCTTTGGTGACATTAATAGAGCACAGACGTGAAGGACGGGGAGTAAGGAAAGAGAAGAGAGGGAGAGAACCGAGAAGACAGATTTAACATCCTTGATAGTTCTGGTGATTACAAATGCCTCAAGATGAGGCCAAAGCTTGACAACACACTGCTTGCAGCTTCCCACACTATTATCTGAATCAGGAGTGAAGGCTAAAGAAAAATTATAGCATCACTTGGATGGTGTAATTTAAAAAGGCTTTAAAGGCCTGCAACCTGATTTATCATGAAAAACTGCAGAGAGACAGGAGACACACAAAAGATGACAGAAAGAAAGAAAAAATGGCTAAGTTTCTGAATATTATAGTGACGCGCTGCATGTCATGCGATGCCAGTGCCAATATAATAATGCTTATCTGTCTGAGGATATTATTTGCTGACTAAGGAGAAAAGCAGCCAGCATAAAAAATTGTTTTGATGAAAAATGTAAGCGATTCTTCATTATTTAAGGGTTATCCAAATGTCTTGATCCTTCCCATCCAAGACGTCTTGTGCTGCGAGTTAACGGGCTGCGCTGTTTGCATGATGTGAGAAAATTTGAATTCTGGGAAACAATTAAAGGTTTTTTTTTGCAGAGGTAAAGTATAAGAGACCAAGATCTGGTCAGATACAGTCCTGCGGGGTGAGATTATGGATTTTAATATAAACATTTACTATGGTGTCCAGTATGAACATGTATATAGTAAAAAAATAAAATAAAAAAAACAGACATTTTGGAGCTAGGATTGGGTACCTGGGGATATAGGGAAGAGAAGATACTAAGGTGTTGAGCATTCCACTTTCACAAAAAAAGGGGTTTTAAACTCATAACATTTTAATAGTTAAATCAAGAGTCTTTAATTATAACTTACAAGCCAATCATGTGATTTCATAGAAGATCTTATACGACTGATGTGTTTAGTCAGTCGTCCAAACTAAATATGTTTATTAATACATTTGAAAACAGTAGCTTCAAAGAAATATTTTTTTAAGGTTTTCATCTCAGTTAGTTTCTAAATTAATTTAGTAAATTAAGTGCCATATTAATCATTTTAGTGCTTGATTGCATTTTACACACATAATGAAAGTAAGTCACCTTATGATCAATGATGCTGTTGTAACCTTCTAAGTGGGATGTTTGCTGTTGTAGAACATCCATCTGCTGTATATCTGACTGCATCTGATCTTCTGGTGTGTCAGTAAAACTGCTGTTGTACAGGAACAATAAGCTTGTAAGCACGCTCACAACACCAATCAATATGATCCCATGATGCTGAAACAAGAGGAAAAAGAAACTTATATTGAGGATGCTCAGATTATCCTCCATCAATGCTTCCACTGACAGATGCATCAGTAAATTAAGCCTCATTTTGAGGCATGAATGAGATGTTAAAAATTTACCACAGTATAGGAGAAAAAGATTTGATTCATAGCTTTACAATGAAATACGTTCAATGAGCTGAATGAGCAGCTAGTGTGTTTCAAAAAAATTAATATATGCATGAAATTTACAAGCTCCATGTTAGAGTAAATTGTGATTTTGCAGTGTAGTTTGCAACTTTTAGTAAGTGTAGATTGCAACTTTTTAGTAAGTTAAAATGTTTTATAATTTCATTACCCCTCTAAGCATCACTGGGTCAAAAGGCTATTTTTACATATTAAAACATGAAAAATTATTAAATTAACCAAAATAATGAATCAATATAATAAAAACAACATCCCAAACAAAAATTTAAATTTATATTTTACATATTTATATTTATTTATATTTAAATTTAATTGCACTGAATTATATAATTTCATTTGTGCAGACAGCAATAGAAAAACGTGCTCACCAAACATTAATTTGGCAAACATATTCGTGCCTCTATTTGATTTATTAATAATCCAGGCATCTGTAGTATATTTATTGAAATCATGCTTACAACAGTTTTACCATGGCAACCGCAGTTTCCACCAAAATAGTACCGTTCTAATACTTAGTACAGATTCTTAAAGTCTGGAGAAATTTTCATATTCATCACTGATTACGTTTTTGTGTTATCAACAAATAACTGGAGTAATATGACACCGTGGCGTCCGGAAAAACTACTGGTACAACAGTCCATGGTATGTATGTTTTGTAAAGTTATTGTATAATGTCAGAGAGAGTTTGCTCTACCGTTCGCGTCTTCATATTGTGAAGTGTTTAATTCTGTCCGTTTAGTCCGTGCGTGTTCTTCAGCCTCACCGACAGCAGCTTTACAAATGCACACTTCACATCTTCCAGCCAGCACTTCTGCTCACACACATCCTCACACTGAAGCTCGGCTGAACTCTGTCAGAAATACAGTCCTCCGTTCACACGCGGCTGCGCGCGCGCGGTCTTAAAGAACGCCGAGTCTCTCAATCCATTACAGTCAATTACATTGTTTCATTACAGTCATATATTGTTACCCGAGATAGAAGTAGACTATACTGTAACATTTTAGGTATTCAAAGACTGTCGCTATTAAGCTCGAAATGTTAGCTACTAGGAAACTTTTTGAGTGGTTGCAGTACAACTGTCCTGCATGTGAGACTGGTCCTGAAAGGACTGTAGTGCTGTTGCCTTCACTTCCTAAACTGAGCTAACGTCATTTTCCTCTTTTGTATATTTAGCCTTGATACAAAATTTGATATCAGCTGGAGCACAATATAAAATCTCAGTGCACCCTGATTGTTACCCATGCATGTAAAACAATATCAAATTATGATCTTCTTGTAAACTGCAACAAACATTTTAGGCCATTGAATTTTTGTAAGGGGTTGATTTAAATTAATTAATTTTTGGATTTGCAATCATATTAGCTAATTTCATTTTTATCCCACCAGGCCTTATAAAAGAGGATAAAACAATCTTTAAATTTCTTTGGTGCAAGAAATAAAATACTGTTTTCAAGAGTAGCCTATATGGAATGATTTGTAGTGATGTGATGATCTTACTTTAATTCAGTTCTCCATTATGTCGTAGGCTATTAATGAGATGGCTTGATATATGATATATGATATATGATATATGTTAATGATCTGCAGTATGCAGCTGATAATATCTGATCATTTCATAAATTTGATATTTCTGTCTGAATCTGGCTGCTCATGAATGATTTTTAGTATGACTCATAAATCATAAAGCAACATACAGCATTAAGTTAAGATATTTTTCAAAATATATAATTATATAAATTAATAAAATAATATACTTTTAAAATAATTGGACAGGATACTTGAATGTAATTTAATAGAGCACAGGCATCGCAAACAGTGACACTAAAACGTTTGGTCCTATGAAGATCAATAGGAGCATTCAAAAACATTTTCAGAAACTGCATTTACTGATACTGCAGACAGAAAGATCTAACAGGGATGAATGTTTTTGATGCGTTTGCTTTTAAACTCAGCCTCAGCATTTTAATACAGTGCATTAATTGATGGGAAATTCTGGGTTGCAATATATCAAACTCACATTCAGTTCCCTTCGGTCCGCAGTGAGATGTCATTTCAAGAAACCATTATAATCCATCTGTTTTTTTTTATTATTATTATGGGGCACAGTGACTGACATATTAAACAATGCTTATGATTTTAAAAAAGCCTACCATGCCAAATGCCAAAACAGAATAATTAATTTTTTGATAATCTAAAAATCGGTTCTCAGCCCATCACATGCATTGCCACTATGATATTCCACATGCATCTAAATGGATCTTCATTTGATGCCATAGAGGTCACTGACACCATTATTTTCATGGTTTATGAGGGGTGACGCAGGTGTCTTAAAATGAAAGTCTGGTAATGTGAACTGACTTCAGCATAAAAAGCACAGGCCTATATCCCAAACTTGGGCCAGCATACGGCCTGGATGTAAAAGATACCATCTTCTCTTCTAAAAATGGCACGCAATGTGGCAGAGCTTCTCTCGGGAGCAGAGATTTGCTGGAAGCTGTAATTTCGTCTGGAACTGCGAGGAAATGGAAATTTGTATTTTTTCCTTTCACACAGCACTATATTTCATATATTGCCCATGCATTTTTCAAATCTCACCTTCACTTTTTAGATTTAAAACTGCTCTCAACCCTTTGATTGTGTGAGAATAAGACATTGATTCATGATGGATGTCTTGCTGTGCATTAGTTTTGTAATATATATATATATATATTTCAAAGAATTACTAATTACACATATGTGCACATGATGATTGATATCTGGACTATATATTTAAACCAATATGTAAATAAATGCATGAATCTAATCTATTTTTCAGCATTATTTAATTGATAAGAATCATTTTACTTGTATGTGGTTGTTTGTCTGTGAAAACGAAAATGAATCAAAAGAAGCCAATGATCTGAAGCACTCAGGATGAAATCTGCTAATTTCCTTCATTGAGCATGGGTGAAAATTAGAAAAGGGCGAAGGCATCTGGGGATTGATTCAGTGTTTGTTGTCATTGGAGACAAATGAGAATTAGATTTTGCTTGCCCTCCTGTCTGCCTCATCAGTATATTTGATTAAATCACTCCTTGAGGCTGAGATTTATTCTGATCTGTGTGTATTGAGGGGACAGTGGTGACAGGAAGATAGTTGGCGATGTGTTTGGCATAAAATTAAAGCTTATTTGAATTAAATAGTCTTTCCTCTCTGATGAGGTCACAAACCGCTGCTCTTCCAGTGGACGGACAGATCAATTTTCAGAAGGATCACAGTGGTATTACTGCCTTGAAGAAGCAGCAATTAAATCTTCTGCCTCTCTGTTTATATAGTGTCTCTCACATATATCTTTCTCTTCTCCCTACATTTATGTAAATGCAGCACTAGATGTCTGCAGGAGTTTATTTAACAATCTGAAATCCTAAATAGCTGGAGACACTGAAGGCAAAGGAACAACAAGAAAAGTTGACCATTAATGTTTACTGTTAATAAATAACACATAAGAAATTATTAATATAAATGATCCATAAATATTAAGTAGCCTATTCCAAACTTTTGATCGATAATGTGCACTGGTTTGGGTGGTTTATGGAGACAAATATTTGTAAAATGACATGGGTATGACAGAGGTATTACAGTGTGAAGGCGTGAAAAACACACTAAATGGTGTTTTTTTGAAAATCTAAAAATGCACAAAGTTTTCTAGGTTTAGGTGTAGGATTGGTATATATAGGGAAATAGAAAATACAGTTTGTACAGTATAAAAAACATTATGCCTATGGAGAGTTCCCATAACCGTACATCCCCACAAGTATAGTAATACCAGTAAATTCTGACTTAGTTTGTGGGGACATTTTTTTTTGCCATGCATTCCATTCATGCATTTATTTCATGCATTCCAATCTGCAACCTTTCATCGACTCTACTGCACTACAACACCCCAGAAATGTTCAGGAATGCCTCCATGAATATCTGTGCAGAAGCTATTTTAAGATCCTGAAGCAGATGTAGCCCACCAAAACCCAACAAGTGTCTGGCCTTTTACGTGGCACCCTGAACAGATGAGCTGTCTCCTCACAAGACAGTGGTGATCACACAGAGAAGCAGGGGACACACTTTGTGAATGCTGCTGGGAGTAAGACTATATGTGTATTGGGCCACGACTTCCCGTGTCTCACAAATGGAGAAATCCTAAGATTATTTATCTAAAGGCACATCAGAATACACAGAAAATGGAGCAGGTGTCTGTCCTACCTGAGGAATTAATTCAAAGTTTTGAAGCCAAGCTTAAACTATCTAATCTCAGTTTATTCAAACCATGTATTACTGCTGGACAGCAAATAGCTTCTGGGGGGAAAAAAATCACTTCAAATTTTAATCAGGCTCTCAGATCAATCTGAATGAAAGAGATATGTGAATATTCCAGATGGCCCATTACTAAATTACTTTATACGGATTATGAAATTAGAGCAGTCATTTTATCTGACTCATTTGCCCACAGGTACCACTTTAGTCTTTAGTAGCTCACTGTTGTTCAAAAGGGATGATTGTTTTAGGTTACAAACCAGCCTGGAATATAATGATTTTAAATGTAACTGAGCATTATATAGTCACAAAAAAGGAAAAGGAAAAAACCAATGGAAATCACAAAGTGAGTGGGGTGTTTTTTTTTGTTTTTTTTTTTTGCTGATTTTTTGTTAAATTACATATGGTTGGGTTCATAATGATATTTTTTTTTTTACTTTTTTTTTTCTTTTCAGAAAAGAAACATTAAATTGATCAACAGTGACAGTAAAGACATTTACAATGTTATATATATCAGAAAAGAAACATTAAAAATTTTTAAATTTTTTAAATTATAATAATATTAGGCTACTGTATTTTGATCAAATAATATTCAGCCTTGGCAAGCATAAGACACTTTCAGAAACAAGACATTACTGACCCAGTAGTCTTGTTTAATAGCCTAGCCTACAATTTAAAAGCATTATCAAACAATGTTTTTTTTTTAACTAGAAAGTGTCCTTATTCAGTCATAGCAAACTAAATATCCTCAAAAAAACCTGTGACATTCGCTTAAGAAATGGCAATGGTAAGCCGCTACAACGATACAAAACAAGCTGTTACAAGGAACTATACCACAAAAAGTGCTTTGTTAAAAGGCTTTTAAGATTTTAAGAGATAAGACGAAATGTAAATAAAAAGCTTTTTAAAAACCATCTTTGAACACCATTGAATCATTTACACACTGTTAATGAGTTTAAACATTATATAAGATATTGCTAATTGATATTAATACAATCATTGGGCCAAAATTACCAATGCTTATTTAGATGGGTTTTTGCATTGCATATTTGGGTTCATTTGGAAGGTCAGTCATTCACAGCTGCATCTTATATGTTGTACTATATCTTGTGTTTTAGTTGTGCTCTGTTCTGAACAAGCTGTACCTGCAGTTCGCACTGATATCACAAACACCTTCAGTCCATTTATTCTAGCTCCCAACAACATACCAAACGTGTTGTGTATTCTTAGAGTTTGCTGCCGTGTTTGCTTTTTGGGTTTTGATATTTATATTATTCCTTGTATTTTGAAGCATAACCTTTTAAAAGACTGAAAAGAAAATTTCTATATACATAATACTGATGCCATATTTGCTTTTGTAAAAGTACATGCATCTACCTTGAAACTGTTTTGCTGTATGTAGGACTGCACTAAGAGTCCTTGAAAACTCGGACTCATAAAATTATCACTCATGATGAGCCCCACAGCACAACAGATCCTACTGATTAGCCACAATGAGACTAGTGGTAGATCTTATTCCTTCTGTTTGAGTAATTTCAAAACACAAGTTTGACCGCAATGCCAATGCAGAAGCATAAGCTTTTGTTTGTATTTGCACATTTACTGCAGCTCGTGCTAAGAACAACAATCTGAGATGCAAAGCCACCATTATTTAAAATCCCTTCATCATCCTCATTATTGAACACACAGAATGTTTCAAAATAAAGAAAGTTTGTACTAAAGATTTCAATTACATTACAATACATACAGAGACAGACAACGAGAGAGAGAGAGAGAGAGAGAGAGAGAATGAGAGAGAGAGAATATCCATTATAGTTCCTGATTAGTGAATCATGTCAGGACCAAGAAGTTGCAGATGCCCCCTAATTTTGTAAGCAATTGAATGAATCATTATTGCTTATTAGACCAGTTACTTGAGTCTTAATAGGTTTTTGATTGCCTGGTCTGAAGTTTGTTCAAGAATGCATTGCATGTTTGCATGTATTGTATTTTACTTTTGAACTCTGCCTTACTAGATGAGGCAGAAAAAATTCTGGATTCTCATATCTGCATTTTTCCAAACCACTAATCAAGTTAAATGTAAATGTAACAAAAACAAAAACTGTCATACATGTAGGTAGATAGAGCTACAGTCCATCAAAGCAGAGTTTATTGTTTAAGTTCCAACAATTTGTTTAAAACTGCACTATTGTATATGCAACAAAAACATAAATTTACATCAAATAAAAAACTGTTTCACATACTGTATTTAGTAAGTCTTCCTTATTTAACATTTGTGTCAGATCTTTAGAATTGAAAACCACTGGCACGTTCATCAATTTACATCTATCACAACGCATTACTGCCATCAGGTGGTGAAATGCAAACATTGGCAGCCACAGTGAATTCATTTTTTTTTATTGCTTAATTTACATAACAAGACAGGGAACCAACAATATAAGACACTTCCATTGAGACCAACACAGAGTTTACATTAAAGAAAAGAAAGAAAAACACAACAACAAGGAACTTGGATGAAACCAAAGTTGTAGTCGATGAAAACATTATAAAGAAAAAAAAATATTAAAATAATAGATATTTTGACAAAGAGAAGCATAACTTTTCAGATTTTCTATAAAATTTTTTTGAAGCATTTAAAAACTCTGAAAACATTTTAGCAAACTCACATAAAAATATATTGAAGGCGGGGTTACATTTTTTCCATTTACAGTATGGATATGATATTTACCCATCAACAAACCAAAATTTACAAACATCAGAGAAGAATGAATTTAAATCACATTGCCACATGAATTAATTACATTGCATTTCACAGCTTTTCAGTTTTATTTCATTTATTTTTATTTTGCAAGATTGTGATGTGAAATCAAATGAGTTCCCTATATATTTCTTATCCGATAAATAAATGTAGTAGTCTTTAAGGGTGACACAAAACGTTGTGGTGATAACATGGAAAGTATATTTCAGTGATAGAGTCAGACGGTAGTTAGTACTTCGATTACCATGCACACATATCATATCACTGGTCAAAAACACTGCATTTGTTTGATTTAATGGAAAGTATAATCCAAATGTCATGTAGAACAATACGGTTTTATTACTTTTATTGCTTAACTACCCCATTCCGGAAAAAGGAAAAAACTTAGTATAAGCCTACTGAGAAAAGAAACTGAAATATAATTTTCATTTGGAACTTCCTCACACAACATAAACATTTCACGACTATTACTAGAGACCTCTACAGGATTTATATTTAGTCCAGGGTCGCCAATCATTTGTTTCCACGAGGCCATACCGTGTTTAAAAAAACAAAATACCCACAGACTGGTATTGTGTAAGCACAAGGAATTTCAAAACACTGGAACATTGTTTTCAATTTATTTCCTTCGATCTCTTGTGTTCTCTGAAGTGGGTGTTTTTCCTGTGCCTGCCTGTGAGATTTCTTTTATTTTCCCACAAGTAGAACGATAAGTCCCGCCTCCTACGTTTGGATTGGCTTTTGGAAGCTGATGGCAGTCTGCGATTGGACAATTGAAACGTTACTCATAGAATGGACCGCCCCTTTGTGCGCAGTGTCTCACTGCTGATGGCGCTGTAAACACAGTGACGCGGTGCTGCGTGGCCCAGCAAATCACAGATTCGCGTTTTTATATGTGGACGAGCGCGAGAGACGCTATTCACTTCCACAGCTTCATATGCAAATCACATAA
>NC_056604.1:410386-422943 GCF_018340385.1 Cyprinus carpio
GTTCATCATATGAATAATATCATTTTTTTTTACATTTATTATAACACAGACAACATATAAAATCATTTTTATCAATTTCAACAGTGTTTTATGTAATTTCAAAGGATTTCCTGTAAAATGATACCAAAATTTTGTATGTACACCTCTGCATGTGGGTATGGGACGCTTTTGAATTTGCGTAAGCAAAATGCCAGGCGGAAATCCCCAAAATAGCCCTGTGCATAAGAGGTTAAAGAAAACTAATTTTGTTTTGAGGAAACAGAAATGTACTCAAAACAACGAAGTGGTATCTCCTTAATAAACAAAATTGAACTTGAAGTTTTTCCTTTTGCCGTGTAGGCCTATAGCCTATCATTGACAAATTTCATAATCCCAGTTGCAAATCATAAATTAAAATGCTTAAATACACAATACAACAATTATTAATTCACATTTATTTGTATAGTTTTTCACAATCTATATAGTTTACCGCTGCCATCCCCATCCTCCGCGCCACCACCAAGCACTGGCCCATCAAGGCGTGTAATGATGGAGGAAGTAATGCAGACCCAGTGGCACATGGTGCATGCCGTCAATACTGTCTGCTCCAAACTGAAAGAAATAAAAAGCATATTATCAAAAATAAGTGGTTCACTTAAAGACCTTTTAAAAATAAAATATTGAATTAATTCATTTGCCATTTTCTGTTACATTCCACCTATTATATTTAAATGCAGCTGCATTGCCCTATCAATTGGCACTGCATTTGAAGGGCCAGGGTCAAGATCACTGTAGTCTGTAGGGTTTGGTGGGACAGGTAAATCGTGTCTTTGCACAATGTTGTGTAGCACTGCGCAAGCCACCACAATACAGCATACTTTTGTAGGGCTGTATAGTACGGTGCCACCAGACCTATCCAAGCACCTCCACCATCCTTTAAAAACAGACCAATAACACGTTTCGACCACTGACTGTGTCCAACAATGTTTGTCGATGTTACACCATTCTTGCACAGTCTGGGGTCTGTTTAGTGGAGTGAGCAGCTAGGTTCTGAGGAGGTAATCACTTTCTCCTTGGAGGTACGACATTTAAAAGTTTGTTAAAACGTTACATGATTACACACAATGTCATGCACACTTCTGTCTTACTAAGTAACCATCCATCCTGCACACATCCTGTTTTTAGTCTGTTCCCTATTCTACTGTTGGATAAAATGTAGGAATCATGAGTTGACCCAGGCCATCTCGCAACTACTGTACATTTTCAAAGACAATATAAAAATCACATAATATTTGCATATTCACTGAGTGGAAATGTTTTCAGTTAACAAAAGCAAATTCATTCTCAGATTGTGCCTTTATTGCAACATGAGTGCAGTCAATAATACCGATTACATTGGGAAAACCGGCGATCACTGCAAATTGTGTTTTGATTTTGGGCTTTTCAGTTTGTGCATAAGGAAAACGGATGTATCTGAGTGCCATCCCTATTATGTTATTACATGACAATGATATCCCCGATCGGTCTGCCAACTCCCGCTGAAAATTACCAGTGGCCAAGTTGCCTAATGTCGTAAGTTTTTGCAAAGGAACAGGTAGAGCATGATTTCTTCGTGAAGGTCTCTCCAATACTGGCTTTAATTCAGAACACAATTCCAAGAGAATGGCACTCGGGAATCGAAATCGGCTCATTAGCCAATCATCATCATGAGCCAAAATATCCTCACAATCCCAGAAAACTTGCTCTCTCCGCATAGTATAATTGGCAAGGTCTTCTTAATCCATTTTCTCAATGTCCTAAAACACTGGACACACACACCCCTTTTTATAGGCAGTTCATTGTAGTAAATAAATTAACACAAAGTATTTGCACCTGGATAAATGTTAAATATATATTGATTGATTAACTACGTCTAATTGATGTGTTTTACTTAAAAGTGGTTTAACAGCCTAAATGAAAAGTGCATGTTCACTTTATTGCTTGGCCATTTGGTGTTGCTAAATCATAAACACCACTAAAAGTGTGCGTACGTCAGTCAAGAGTATCCAAATGGTGCGCAAATATTTACATCAAGATTTTTTTTTTTTTTTTTTTATAAATCATCGTTGAGGTGACGAGGTCTTCGCAGGGGATCTGTCTCTGGGGTTCATCTAGTTGACATGGTCTCTGTTGACATTCAAGGCTGTAGAGGTCGTCTTTAGATACTGATCTACCATCTGTACTGTATACGGACTGAATCCGGGTGACTGTGGGACCATCTGATCTAGATAAAGACTGGATCTGGGTGGCTAGGGTGACCCTGGAAACAGACTAATGAAACAGACTAATATTAGCGTAGATGCCATTCTTCTTATGATATAACAAGTACATCTGGAGTTATGGGAAGTGTTCTTGGTTCTGGTTGACTTAATTAATGCAGCCTAACAATCCTTTAACTGATTTGAATTATAGAAATGTGATAGTGTGCTATGTGTATGCCAGGTTAAAGAGATGGGTCTTTAATCTAGATTTAAAGAGGTTAGGATGATTCCAAGGGCCTGATAAGGAAAAGGGGGCCCTGAACACGAATACAGAGGGGAAAACCTGAGATTACAGCAGACGTGAAGGACTGTAATGCTATAAGAGCATGTTGAAGTACAGAAGAGCTAAACCATTCAGGGCTTTATAAGTAATTAGCATGATTTTAAAATGTATACAGTGTTTAATAGGGAGCCAGTGCAGACAGAACCGGGCTAAGATGGATATACTTCGTTGTTATAATAAAAACTCTAGCTGCTGCATTTTGGACCAACTGGAGTTTGTTATAAGCACTCAAAGCAGCCACCCAATAAAGTATTAAAGTTATCTAACCTTGATGTCATGAACACATTAATTAATGTTTCTGCATTTGAGAGCATAGGTCTTTAATCCAAGAAATACAGGGTACATCCAGCACCGGGAATGGCAGGAAACAAATGAACATAACAAGTAGACCCAACCAAGACAGACTGCACAGACTAGGACTTAAGTGCACAGGGGAATGAGGATAATTAACTAAACACAGCTGGAAACAAATAATGAACTAATCAGGGAACCTAATGGAAACAGGAAGGACCAAAAAAGGAAACGCAGAAACAGGGGCAACACAAGACACAGAACAGTCCAGAATCCGGACAGTTCTAGGCTATTAAAGTTTTGGTCCAATAATTAAAACATCTGTTTTTTTAAAGATGGAAAAGATGGCGCTTTTGTGTGTGGCACGCCATCTGCTGCTTGCATTCTCGTTTTTAAATTTTATGATTTTATGTCTGTCTATCCTTCTTAATCACTGACTGTAATATGTTGCTGGTTTATGACCACCAAACACTGTTAAATTTCCACATGGCTATCGACTACACCAAGAGTCACATTGGTGCGCCTGGTCAATTTCCCCTTCCTGCCCTCTCATTTCTCCCTGCTCACCTTTGTTGGCATCCCACCGATTTTCCCTGTAGGCGACAGCTTCGGAGGACACGTGGCAAGTGTAGAAACCATTGTTCAGTAAGCATGCAAAATGCCATCAAAAAAGAGACAGACACGAGGGCATTGCAGGGTTTGTCTTTTACTCTCCTTTCTCTACTCCAGTCTCTCATATTTACATACATTCACATACTGCCATCTACTGGCTATACACGGTTATTTCCTATCACAACATCACAACTTTTTTTTTTTTTATTGTTTTCATTTTATATATTAATATTGATTAAGAATTTATTACATACATATGATACAAATTCTTACATCATTCAATTATTTTCTTTCACACAATAATTATTTTTTCCCCCACTTTTTTCAAAACATTTTCCCCACACTTTTATTTATATATTTATTTATATGGTGCTATATTTCACAAAGAAATATAGAGCTGAGTATCATCAGCATAACAGTGAAAGCTAACACCATGTTTCTTTATGATATCTCCCAAGGGTAACATGTAAAGTGTGTACAGCAAAGGTCCTAGTACTGAGCCTTGTGGCACTCCATACCGTACTTGTGATCGATATATTATTTTGGCATTCACTGCTGCGAACTGATGATGGTCAGATAAGTAAGGTTTGAACCATGACAATGCAATTTTTGTAGTTTACTCAAAAGAATGTTGAGATCAAATGCAGCGCTAAGTGTCAGGACTCGGGTATGATCTGTCCTTTTTTTTTCTTCCCTTTTTTTACTTTTTTTTTTTTTTTTTCGTTTCTGCTCATTTTTCTACCCTTGTATTCGTTTTTTTTTTTTTTTTTTTGTTTTTCTCTTTGATTTTTAATCTCTTTTCTCTGGTTTTCCTTCCCTTCGCTCTAGCGCCAGCTGATCTCGCTCAGCAATCTAGGCTGCGACTTGTCTGACGCACCTGTTCCCTCTATCTCGTTACTCACCCTATTTATTCGGCTGGATTTCACTCCTCCTTGTCAGTGTGTTCTGTGATTTTTGGGGCGTTCTGGCTTCGGTTCTGTCTTGTTTCTCCTTTTCTGGTCAGTACGCTCAATGGTTTGTCTGCCCGGTTGGTGTAACGTGTGCTCTGCCCTCAGAGGATTTCGGACTGCTCTTCTGGTTCTCGACCTGGACTGTTTTTGTTCTTTTTGTTTGTCACCGTTCTCAGCCCTGTCTGCACCTCGCCTGACCTCCCTGTCTGCTCGACCATTCTCCTGCCTACCGTTTTGGATTTGTGGCCCCTCCTCTCCTGGCGCTCACGGAGGCTGAGCGCACTACCTGCCCGCTGTGCAGTTGGAAGTTAAGACTGAGTTTTTCCAGAGTTGGGTTTTTGTTTTTTGGGTTTTAGGCCTTCGCCTTCCTTCTGTTAATAAAGTTACCATTTTCAGCCTCATCCGCTCTTGGGCCCTTATCTGTCCTGACACCACACACTGACCAAGAATGGACCCAGCGGAAGGCTCAACTTGGCAGTCGGCTTTGGAGCATCAGGGAGCGATGTTGGGCCGTCACGAGATGGAACTGTCTTCCACCCGTCACTCTGTAGACGCCTTGTCGGCTCAAATCGCGGATTTGGTGGGTCGACTCGATCGTCTCACTCGGGAGGATTTCGCTTCACCGCCCCCCGGGCCTCTCCCGTCCACTTTCTCCTCTGAGCCGAGAGTGAATAAGGCGGGTGAGCCTACTAGTTGTAAATCATTCCTTATTCAGTGCGAGGTGGTGTTTTCTCTACAAGCTAGAACCTACGCATCAGAGGTCTCCAAGGTGGCTTGTGTCATCTCCCTGCTCTCAGGTAGAGCGCATGATTGGGGTACTGCTGTATGGGAATCACAGGCCAGGTGCTGCTCTGATTTCAGTTCTTTTAAGGCTGAGATGATTAAGACTTTTGATCAGTCTGTTTTTGGCAAGGAGGCGTCCCGACTGTTAGCGCGTCTTCAACAGGGCAGACGTTCGGTGGCTGACTACTCAGTGCAGTTCCGCACCTTGGCCGCTACTTGTGGATGGAACACCGAGGCCCTTATCGTTAGTTTTTTAGAGGGTCTCAATGACTCAGTCAAGGATGAACTATATGCCTGCGAGGTTCCTGAACGGTTGGATGACGTAATCAGTCTGTCCCTCCGCATAGACGCCAGGAGAGAGCTACGCCGTCGAGTTCGAGCAGACTCCGAGCCAGTCACTTGCGCCTCTCCATCCCTGAGTGCTGAGGAGTGTGAGCCCATGCAGGTGGATCGCTTGCGCCTCACGCCCAAGGAGAAACAGCGCCGCCTGTTGGAGAGCCTTTGCCTGTATTGCGCGGCTCAAGGACACCAAGCTCACTCCTGTCCTGCTAAAGCTGCTAGTTCACCACAGAGAGTTAATTTTAGTGGTACTGCCGTTTCCCCCACTCACAGGTCACGCACTCATCTAACTGTGTCTCTGTTCATTAATCACTCTTTGTTTAAGGCTTCAGCACTCGTTGATTCAGGAGCAGAGGGCAACTTCATTGATGAGGAATGGGCGCGCGCTCGGGATATACCCATCCAACCCCTGCAGTCACCTATAGTCGCTCATGGACTCGATGGCCAGCCACTTATGCAGATCTCTCGTATCACTGATTCGGTGAGTGTTCTTAACTCTGGGAACCACCGGGAGGACCTCAGGTTCCTAGTCTGTAAATCTCCGTCTGTCCCTTTGGTATTGGGTCATCCCTGGCTTGTTCGTCATGGGCCGAACATTAACTGGGCAGACAATTTAGTTTTGTCATGGAGTCAATATTGCCACACACACATTGCCTTCTGTCTGCTCTCTCCCCGGTCTCTGTTTCTGTTTCCCTACAGGAGGAGGAGGTGGATCTTTCCTCGAGTTCCTGCTTGTTACCATGATCTGCGGGGCGGTCTTCAGCAGGTCCCGGGCTGTATCTCTTCCTCCCCACCGACCGTATGATTGTGCCATCGATCTCCTCCCTGGTGCTTCTCCGCCTCGCGGACGGCTGTACTCTCTCTCCGCGCCCGAGCGCGAAGCTATGGAGAAGTATTTAAGTGATTCTCTGGCAGCCTCATGATTATTCGTCCCTCTTCTTCTCCGGCCGGAGCGGGGTTCTTTTTCGTGAAGAAGAAGGATGGCTCTCTGCGCCCCTGCATAGATTATCGAGGGTTGAATGACATCACTGTTAAGAACCGGTACCCTCTGCCGTTGATGTCATCGGCCTTCGATCTCTTGCAGGGGGCTGAGTTCTTCACGAAATTGGACCTTCGCAATGCTTACCATCTAGTGCGGATCAGGGAGGGGGACGAATGGAAGACCGCGTTTAACACGCCTCGTGGGCACTTTGAATATCGGGTTCTTCCCTTCGGCTTATCCAACGCCCCAGCTGTCTTTCAAGTGTTTGTCAACGACGTGCTGAGGGACATGATCGACAGATTTGTTTTCGTTTATTTGGATGACATCTTAATTTTCTCTTCTTCTTTTCAGGATCATGTCCAGCACGTCCGACAGGTGCTTCAGCGGCTGTTAGAGAATCAGCTGTTCGTTAAGGCGGAGAAGTGCGAGTTCCACGTTCAGTCAGTTTCGTTCTTGGGACACATCATCTCGGTGGGGGGGATTCGCATGGACCCTGCGAAGGTGAGGGCCGTCTCCGAATGGCCGGCACCTGATTCCCGTAAGGCGTTACAGCGGTTCCTGGGTTTCGCCAATTTTTATAGGCGATTCATCAGGAACTTGGGGCAGGTGGCGGCCCCTCTGACCGCGCTAACCTCCACCAAAGTCAACTTCTGTTGGTCAGCGGACGCCCAGGCGGCGTTCAATGAATTAAAACGTAGATTCACCTCAGCCCCCATCCTGGTGACTCCTGAGCCTTCCCGGCAGTTCGTGGTGGAGGTGGATGCGTCAGAGGTCGGTGTCGGTGCCGTGCTCTCCCAGGTATCCTCCCTAGATAACAGACTGCATCCTTGTGCTTTTTTTTCACACCGTTTGTCTCCCGCAGAACGAAACTACGACATCGGTGATCACGAGTTGTTGGCGGTTCGACTGGCTTTGGGGGAGTGCCGTCACTGGCTGGAGGGAGCGGCCGTTCCATTTCTGGTGTGGACTGACCACAAAAACCTGGAGTACATTCGGTCTGCACGCCGGCTTAACACCAGACAGGCTCGGTGGGCGCTCTTCTTTGGGCGCTTCGACTTCACCCTCTCTTTACCGACCCCGGTCCAAGAACGTTAACCCCGACGCGCTGTCGCGTCTTTTCGCTTCTCCAGGCGATCCGCCCCCCGACACTATAATACCTCCGGGGTGCGTGTTGGGGGCGCTTACCTGGGGAATCGAGAAGCTCGTCAGACGAGCGCAAGAGGGAGTCGGGGTGCCCCCGGAGTGTCTGCTCTTCGTGCCCGAGTCAGTCGCCCGCCGGGTCAGTGCGGTCACTCCTCCAAAATCATGTGCCATCCAGGAGTGAGAGGTGCTGGCTGCCCATCCGCCAGCGTTCTGCCAGTGCGGTACGCCACTCCGGTCTCAAAATAAATCTGTGCTCATCCACTGGAGTGAGGATGCTGCTCCCATCCCATCCGCCCTTGGCATATTGTGGATTTGGTTGGACTCCCTCCTGCCATGGCAATACTGTGATTCGTACGCCGTAGTGGACCGCTTTTCCAAAGCGGTCCACTTCGTTCCCCTTCCTAAACTCCCCTCGGCTGAAGAAAACGGCCCGGGTGGTCATTGATCATGTCTTCCGGATTCACGGCCTTCCGGAGGACGTGGTTTCTGACAGGGGGCCCCAGTTCATTTCACATTTTTGGAGGGAGTTCTGTCGACAGATTGGAGCCTCCGCGAGTCTGTCGTCAGGCTTTCACCCACAGACCAACGGCCAGACCGAGCGTGCCAACCAGGATCTCGGTCGGATGCTTCGCTGCCTGGCATCCCATAACCCCTCCTCCTGGATTGATCAACTCACGTGGGTAGAATATGCTCACAACTCGTTACCGGTGTCGTCTACAGGTATGTCCCCGTTCATGTGTAGTCTGGGTTATCAGCCTCCCCTGTTTTCTTCCCAGGGCTCCGAGGCAGCTGTCCCCTCAGTTCAGGCTTTTGTTCAGCGCTGTCGCCGCACCTGGAGGAGGGCCAGGGAGGCGCTTATCCGAGCTAGGGGACACGTTAAGACTGCCGCAGACCGCCACCGTAGGTTGACGGCTCAGCATGTCTGCAGACAACGCGTATGGCTCTCCACCAAGGATTTGCCACTGAGGGTCCCATCGCGAAAGTTGGCACCTAAGTTCGTTGGACCATACCGTATTTCCAAGGTCGTCAACCCAGTGACGGTCTGTCTCCGGTTGCCCAATTATCTTCGTCGTGTGCACCCTGTCTTCCATGTGTCCAAAGTTAAACCTGTCTTGCGTTCTCCCCATTCCCCTACTGTGTCTTCCCCTGTCGCTCCCCCCCCCCTCCTGTTATGGTTGACGGTTCTCCTGCGTATAGGGTTAGGAGAATCTTAGACTCCAGACGTCGTGGGCGGGGACATCAGTACCTAGTGGACTGGGAGGGGTACGGTCCGGAGGAGAGATGTTTGGGTCCCAGCTCGGGATGTCCTGGACCGCTCGCTCATCGACCAGTTTTCACCAACGTGGTCCTTCTTCCTCGGGGGCGCCGGGAGGCGCTCCTGGGGGAGGGGGTACTGTCAGGACTCGGGTATGATCTGTCCTTTTTTTTCTTCCCTTTTTTTTACTTTTTGTCTTAATTTTTTTTACTTGTTTTTTTTTTTTTTTTCGTTTCTGCTCATTTTTCTACCCTTGTATTCGTTTTGTTTTCCATTTTTTTTTCTCTCTCTGATTTTTAATCTCTTTTCTCTGGTTTTCCTTCCCTTCGCTCTAGCGCCAGCTGATCTCGCTCAGCAATCTAGGCTGCGACTTTTCTGACGCACCTGTTTCCCTCTATCTCGTTACTCACCCTATTTATTCGGCTGGATTTCACTCCTCCTTGTCAGTGTGTTCTGTGATTTTTGGGCGTTCTGGCTTCGGTTCTGTCTTGTTTCTCCTTTCTGGTTAGTACGCTCGATGGTTTGTCTGCCCGGTTCGTGTAACGTGTGCTCTGCCCTCAGAGGATTTCGGACTGCTCTTCTGGTTCTCGACCTGGACTGTTTTTGACCTTGTTGCTGCCCACCGTTCTCAGCCCTGTCTGCACCTCGCCTGACCTCACTGTCTGCTCGACCATTCTCCTGCCTACCGTTTTGGATTTGTGGCCCCTCCTCTCCTGGCGCTCACGGAGGCTGAGCGCACTACCTGCCCGCTGTGCAGTTGGAAGTTAAGACTGGGTTTTTTTCCTAGTTGGGTTTTTGTTGTTTTTTGGACGTTAGGCCTTCGCCTTCCTTCTGTTAATAAAGTTACCATTTTCAGCCTCATCCGCTCTTGGGCCCTTATCTGTCCTGACACCAAGATCCAGTAGCACTAATAGAGAAATACAACCACAACTGGATAATAAGAGTAACTGAGTCATAAGGTCATTTGTAAAGTCAAGTCAAGTCATCTTTATTTATATAGCGCTTTAAACAAAAAAGATTGCGTCAAAGCAACTGAACAACATTAGTTAGGAAAACAGTGTGTCAATAATACAAAATGACAGTTAAAGGCAGTTCATCATTGAATTCAGTGATGTCATCATGCAGCTCAGTTCAGTTTAAATAGTATCAATCATTTGCAATCAAATCAACGATTTCGCTGTAAATGAAGTGTCCCCAACTAATCAAGCCAGAGGCGACAGCGGCAAGGAACCAAAACACCATCAGTGAGAGAATGGAGAAAAAAACCTTGGGAGAAACCAGGCTCAGTTGGGAGGCCAGTTTCTCCTCTGACCAGACGAAACCAGCAGTTCAATTCCAGGCTGCAGCAAAGTCAGGTTGTGCAGAAGAATCATCTGTTCCTGTGGTCTTGTCCCGGTGGTCGTCTGAGACAAGGTCTTTACAGGGGATCTGTCTCTGGGGCTCTAGTCCTGGTCTCCGCTGTCTTTCAGGGCTGTAGAGGTCCTTTCTAGGTGCTAATCCACCATCTGGGCTGGATACGTCCTGTATCCGGGTGACTGCAGTGACCATCTGACTTGGATACAGACTGGATCTGGTGGCCACGGTGACCTCGGAATAAGAGAGAAACAGACTAATATGAGCGTAGATGCCATTCTTCTAACGATGTAGCAAGTACATTGGGTGTTATGGGAAGTGTTCCCGGTTCCGGTTTACCTAATTAATGCAGCCTAAAAATCCTTTAACGGATTTGGATATTAGAAGTGTATTAGTATGTTATGTGTAAGCCAGGTTAAAGAGATGGGTCTTTAATCTAGATTTAAACTGCAAGAGTGTGTCTGCCTCCCGAACAATGTTAGGTAGGTTATTCCAGAGTTTGGGCACTAAATAGAAGAAGGATCTGCCGCCAGTTGACTTTGATATTCTAGGTATTATCAAATTGCCAGAGTTTTGAGAACGGAGCGGACGTGGAGGACTATAATGTAACAAGAGCTCGTTCAAATACTGAGGTGCTAAACCATTCAGGGCTTTATAAGTAATAAGCAAGATTTTAAAATCTATTCGATGTTTGATAGGGAGCCAGTGCAGTGTTGACAGGACCGGGCTAATATGATCATACTTCCTGGTTCTAGTAAGAACTCTAGCTGCTGCATTTTGGACTAACTGGAGTTTTGTTTATTAAGCGTGCAGAACAACCACCCAATAGAGCATTACAATAGTCTAACCTTGAGGTCATAAACGCATGGATTAACATTTCTGCATTTGACACTGAGAGCATCGGCCGTAATTTAGATATATTTTTGAGATGGAAAAATGCAGTTTTACAAATGCTAGAAACGTGGCTTTCTAAGGAAAGGTTGCTATCAAATAGCACACCTAGGTTCCTATCTGATGACGAAGAATTGACAGAGCAGCCATCAAGGCTGAGACAGCGTTCTAGGTCATTACATGCAGAGCTTTTAGGCCCTATAATTAACACCTCTGTTTGTTTTTTTTTCAGAATTTAGCAGTAAGAGATTACTCGTCATCCAGTTTTTTATATCGACTATGCATTCCGTTAGTTTTTCAAATTGGTATGTTTCGCCAGGCCGCGATGAAAATATAGAGCTGAGTATCATCAGCATAACAGTGAAAGCTAACACCGTGTTTCCTGATGATATCTCCCAAGGGTAACATGTAAAGCGTGAAAGAGTAACGGCCCTAGTACTGAGCCTTGCGGTACTCCATACTGCACTTGTAAACGATATGATACCTCTTCATTCACTGCTACGAATAGATGGCGGTCATATAAGTGTGATTTAAACCATGCTAATGCACTTCCATTAATGGCAACAAAGTGTTCTAGTCTATGCAAAAGAATAGTGTGGTCAATAGTGTCGAATGCAGCACTAAGATCCAATAGCACTAATAGAGAGATACAACCACGATCAGATGATAAGAGCAGGTCATTTGTAACTCTAAGCAGAGCAGTCTCATTACTATGATATGGTCTAAATCCTGACTGGAAATCCTCGCAGATGCCCTTTTTCTCTAAGAAGGAATATAATTGTGAGGATACTACCTTTTCTAGTATCTTTGAAAGAAAAGGGAGATTCGAGATCGGTCTATAATTAACTAGTTTCTTTGGGGTCAAGTTGTGGTTTTTTGATGAGAGGCTTAATAACAGCCAGTTTGAAGGATTTTGGGACATACCCTAATAACAATGAGGCGTTAATAAATCAGAAGAGGATCTATGACTTCTGGAAGCACCTCCTTTTTAGGAGCTTAGATGGATAGGGGTCTAACATACATGTGTTGGTTTTAGATGAATTTTAACAAGTTTATACAATTCTTCCTCTCCCTTAGTAGAGAATGAGTGAACTGTTTCCTCAGGGGATCTTATAGTGCACTGTCTGATGTGATAGCTTAGCTGTTGGCTGCATGGTTACAATTTTTATCTCTAATAGTTAATCGACTTTAGAAGTAAGTAGTTTCAATAAAGTCATTACTGCTGTGATGTTGAGAAATGTCAACACGTGTTGATGCTTTATTTTTCGTTAATTTAGACACTGTGTATTGAATAAATACCTGGGGTTATGTTTGTGTTTTTTCTTCTAAAAGAGACGAAAAGTAATCAATTTAGCAGTTTTAATGCTTTCTGTAAGAGAGTTACTTTCCCTCCAAG
>NC_056604.1:423803-444736 GCF_018340385.1 Cyprinus carpio
AATGAAACATGTGGCACGTGTTTGGCTTTAATTCTATCATGTGCTTCTGTCACTTTCTTTTTTTGTATGCAACTCCTTTCTCTGTTTTTCTGACATCTGTGGTAAATCATCTGAATGCCTTTGTTTTCCAGGTTTTACAGTGATTAAATCATACCGTGTATGGCTTAATTCATCTTTAATAAAAGGGTTTCAAACCTGATCTGCAGGAGCTACCAGAAAGGCCACAGGCTGCTTTGGCTGGAGATAATATGTTAATTGGGTAATAACTCTCAGAATCTCTGTATTATCATCACACAAAAAGGCGAAAAAACGGGGGTTCATGTGTTCTGGAGCAATAAGACTCCAACCAAGCCTTTGACATAAAACAAACGAGCCAAAAGATGACTTTTCACGTACGTTTACTTAACATACAGATTTTCCCCACCGGCATGACGCAACACACGTGTGTGTGGGTGTTGTGTGTGTGTGTGTGTGTGTGTGTGTGTGTGTGTGTGTGTGTGTGGTGTGTTGAACATGAAATGATTAGGATCAGAAGGGGTCTTTGTCTCCGCGTGGAAGATTAGTGCAACGCCAGCAGCATTTCTCCAGAAAAAAACCACCCTTTCAGGGATGGCCACGCCATCTTCCCGTCGGATGAGATCCCCACGTCTTCAGCGCAAAATCTGGGAATCCAAACACAGCTCTCTGGAAAAAAAACAGAGACACATGCATTAGCACCAAAATTACACGCCTTTCATAGCGAGATCTCTCGGTCAGACAACTTGAAGCGGCGTTTAAAGGAGATGTTAGGTTTGTGGTGTAATATCCAACATTGATGGGATGGTTTTGCTCTGGGGAGGTAGCCGGCAGGGGCTACCTGGGAAAAGCAGCGACGCCGGGCCCCCGGGGCCCACGCCGGGGGGCCCACCCCGGCCCGGAAATCTCACACAGGGGCCCCGGGCTGGCAGATTCTCATCCATGCAGCGCTCAAGCGTCCTCCTGGGGGACCCGAGCGAAGACAGCGAGCCCGGCTCCACACAGTCAGAATGCTGGGGGGCCCAGAAAAAGCGGCCCTATTTCACCGACCACCACTGGCGCGGACACATTACACCACCTTACATAACAGTTGAACCATAAATGCAGTTTAGTGCCCTAAAATTCAAGATATTGGTTTGCAAAAAAAAATGCCCCTTTATGTATTTTTCATTCTAATATTTATTCATGCTGATATATGATAAAAAGCATTATCATACGGAGCAGCGGAACAAGCAATATTGAAAAACGGAGTTTGCTGTTTGTTCTCAATTTATAAACAAGTTGACGTGTTGTTTTATACAAACAGTTCAGTAAATAAAAGTTTGATATTATGTTGATATCTTAAAAAAACACAAATATTATGTTTATTGTGTTTTTTTGCTCAAATTTTTGCAGAGAACATATTACAGCGCTACAAAGGCCCACAGCAAGAACACAAACTGTTGTGCATCTCTGAGCAAACACAGTGGTGTTTAGTTTCTGAATGATTGAATCAGCGTTTTTTGAATGAATCAGCGTGAATCAATGATTCAAAGCCCGTTCATTAAAGAGAAGCCGTTTACTTTTGAATTCCTGAAAGAAGGCGAAACGATTGAATGAATGAATGAATGACTCATAAAGACCGCCACCTGCTGGCAGATTTAGTTTTTCTTATTTTAGAGTATCATTAAAAAAAAAAAAAAAAAAAAAAAAAAAAAATATATATATATATATATATATATATAAATATAATATATATATACTAATATATATATATATATATATATATATATTATTAATAATAATATTAATAAAAAACATTAACAGGATAGTTCACCTAAAAAAAATGAATGGCTTACTTTATTTTATTTTGAAGACTGTTGGTAACAAAGCTGTTTTGGTTAACAATGCCTTTCACTGCCTGAACAAAAATACTGAGATGTTTCTCAAATTATCTTCTTTTATGTTCCATAGTTTATGTTTGGCAATTGTAGCCTAAATCTTTATGTCTAATAAATTTTATGCTGAATCAAATCAAATATTTCTAAAGCTACAATTTGTTATGTCTACTTGATACTTTCTCAGTTAACACAAAACTAGCTTAAAATAATATTTTTTGGGGTATTTTCACAGTCAAATTTATTATGCAATTAATTGCGATAATTAATTAATAGAAAATATCATGTAAAAATTAATTTTAGTTAAAAAATTGATCGGACAGGACAGTCAAAACTATATATAATATATAGAATTAGTTTTAAATTTGTGTTTTTTTATGTAATTTTTTTTTTCCATTGTTAATATAGTTTTTATAAAATTTTCTTTAAAAACAATGTAATTATTTTTTAATGCATAATTGTTAAGAAGCTAAATATATATTAGGAAAGGTTCCCTGTTATAACTTGCGAAATAAAATGTTTTTTAAATAAAATGCGTTTTTTGTATTATTTATTTCTATTTCAGTTTATTTATTTTTTTTAAGTACTAAAGTTAACTTTAGTTACCTACATGTAAATTAAACAGTTCAAAAAAAACATGGGGACCACTACAACAGACAGTTGTTCATGCATTGAAATATTGATAAATATTTTTTGTTTTTGGCATAGGGTGCCAATATAATAGGTTTTGAATATGTGAAGATATTTTCAACTCAATAAAAATAAAAAAACATTTTCACTGCACAAAGGTTGAAATGGTTAAGCAGGATGGGACTTGAAATGAACAGGCATTTCTTGAATTCTGTCGAAAAAAATGCTTACAAAGCTTGCCGTTAATGTCCACAGTATTTCCATGATGAAGGCTTGCTTGATGAAGATTGCTGAGTCTGTTACCCATCTTGACTTGGGCTATGGCTGGGCTCTCTTGCTCTCCGGAGGGCAGTTTCTGGATGGATGTAGCCCAGGGCCCGGGATAGAGAGCGCAGAGAGCGCCAGCAGGGCAGACCCAGCGAACCACACCGCGGGCAGAGAGCGCGTGACATTCTCGACACACATGATTGCTCTGCTGCTGCTCTCAGACGCTTATATAGAGCTGCAAGCATCAGCACCAGAAGAGCTCCCTCCTCATCCCACCGCTTGCTCCAAGTCTCATTACTAATAAGTTTTATATCTTCCATTTTTCTCTTTTTAGCTGTGATTTTTTTGTGAGATATTTCTATCAGTGTCCCTGCAGCACAGAAGCTTGATCATCAATCTCTGGGGTATATTTTGTAGCAATAGACACCCCATACCCATTGTTATGAGTCCACAATTTATTTACATTTCTATTTTTATTGCCATCCAACAAACATCATTAGGATATTAAGTAAAGATCGTTCTGTTCCCCTGTACGATATTTTGTTGTAAAGTTTCCTACCGTAACAATATATCAAAACTTAATTTTGGCTTAGTAACCTATTGCATTTGCTAAGGCAGCTTCCATTTGAACCAAACTTTAAAGATGATTTTCTCAATATTTTAGATTTTTTGCCACCCTCAGATTCCAGATTTTCACACTTATTGTCCTCCCTAACCGAAACCCACACATCACATGGCCCGATATTTTATTTCAGGAACAAAATTTTATGGGGGGGGGACCGTTTTGATGTCAAGGGTCCCCAATATATTTTTTTTTTTCTTCAGTTTTACTTTCTAAAACTTAAACCACCCAATGGCCACCTGGGCAATGTTGCATGACAGCTAGCTTTAAAAACCAAAAGTTTTTTCACTTAAACAGTTATTTTTTATTTCAGTAATGAAAAAAACAATTTTTAAAATGGTTTCATGTTTTAATACATTTTTTTTATTTATTATTTTTGAATTTTATCTTCAATTTTTAGTAAAAGTTATAATTTATTATTTTGTGTCCTGATTTTGACATTTTTTCAATAAATTTTATTTGTTTATTATAATTGATTATTATTATATTAGTATGTTCTAGGTTTTTAGTTTGATTGTCAGTAACATCCAAGTATTACACTTAAATTAAAAATACCAAATATTGCCTTGGAATCTAGCCGAAATAAAAACCAACTTCATCTTAAGGTTTTTTATCATTTTAATTTGAAGTATCCATTCATTTTCTAGATAAATGACTTTTTTTATAATTTGCTATATATATATATAATATATATCTATATAATTATGGAAATATATATATATCTATATCATTTTTAGTATTCTACTTTCTTTTCAACTAATGTCTGTCATCGTTTAGGTTAATTAGGCATGTAAAGCTTGCGACTAATGGGAAAATGGGAAGTGTGTTTTCTTTAATAAAACATTTATATAATATTTATTTTTGTTTGATTTCAGTTCATGTGTTTATATTTATTTTTATGTAAAGAAAGTCGGTTAATAAATGGTTTTCATATTCCGTTTGCAGTTTACTGTAGATTGAGACCCTGTTCCAGGAAACTCATGTTTCCTGCTTGAGAAACTATGACAAGAGGGGACGTTTAATAACAATTTCAGCTGAAACAGCCTCATCAATCTGACGAAACTGATTCCTGACAGAACTAAATCCAACCTTCACCTCAAAAGAAAATGTTTTCAAAAGCAAACATCAACCCGCTGATGCATGAATTATTAACTCCAAAAAAGTAAAGTCTAAAAATGGTGGATTATTCCCTCAGACATCGAAATACCAATAATTACCTCTCAGTCCTTTATGTTCCAAAAAAAAATGAGTTTTACAATAGTCCCCTGATAAACAGGAAGCCACGATCCTTTTTTTTAAATATAGGGACAAAAAAAAAAACACAGTGACATATGGGTAAAAGGTCCAAATAGGTTCGTGTTGTGAAAAAACAGCTTATGAAGAAAGTCCTATTTAACAGTATACGTTGATTGTCCAATAAAAATGTTTTAAATAATAACAAAAACACATTTATTAAGTGTAATAAATGTAAAAAAAAAAATAATTAATGTATATAGTTTTTTTTATATAAATTAAAATTTAAATGTCAAAACCACTACCACATTTATTTTTATATAAATAAAAAATTTTACATTTTTATTATCAATAAACTATAAATTATTATTTATTATTATTTATTTATAAGCTTTGTAAATTTTGTATATTTTTTCTGATTTAATTTTTACATTTTTGTGTGAAAAAGTTTTTAGTAAATTTTTGTGGTGTGTGGTGTGTGTGTGTTATTTCTTTTTTCACTTTAGTTTTTTTCCACTTCAAAAAAAAACAAAAAAAAAAACCTCTTACATTTTATTAAATTTTTATTTCAATTAATTCTCGTTAATTTTAGTACATCAAAGCTAAACCTTAATATGACAATCCAAATAATAAGTTATTTATTATTTTTTTACTTTATTTTTTTAAATAAGTTTTTTTTCTTTATTCACTTAATTTTCTTTTCATCCAGGTTTAAGGGTTTCTATCTATTTAATTTTATAATTCAATTTATAGTTTTTTTAATTACCGTTTGTGTTATTTAGTTTGGTGGTTTTAAAAAGTTAATTTAATTAAAAAACCCTCTTATTTAAAATATATTTTTTATAAATCTTTTCTATATATTATAAATTGAATTAATAAAACAAAATTCTACACCAATAAATAAAAAACTAAATCTAAAAATGGTAAGTGAGTTGATGGGAGTCGGGGTCTCAGGAACCTGAAGGGGTAAATGTTTATCAGTGAAGCAAGTGGAGAAGGTCCAACAGCTGTGAAAAATAACTAACAGATACTGGAGGATTCAATTCTGAAAGGCCAGGACTAAACAGCGAAGAAATGCCTGCATTCAGTACGTCAGAGCTCCCACAAACTACCATAATATAATCCAGCATTTTCCTATATTTGTGTATCGCATCGGCCGGCCAACAGTGAAAGAAAACAGTTTCGTCCAATAACAGCTGGAGAAGTTCCGGACGTGCCTTGAGGAACAATCACGCCTGTGACTTCTGAGAACTATGGCGTGATAATAAATGATTCATCAGCGTCCGGAACGCCAAAGCGGAGGCCTCAATCAGACTGCCCACAGGAGTTTCATCCTCACCTTATTTTAGAAAAGCAGTGCCATTAAATAATGGTCATAATGAAGATGCTGCACATTCAGTAAAATGGGGAAATGTTTGTTGAGCTGCTTTCAGAAGTTCGCTCATTCCCCTTGAGACACACCCGTGCGTTCTAGATTAAGTACAATTTTCACTTTTAAGGCCGTTCTTATATTTGCATCAACATATTTTTTTGACCCCTTTCAGGGGAATACATTAGATTGTAGAAGGGGGGACAGTGGGCTGGCATTAGAAAACTTTTATTATTTTAGTCTATTATTAGGTCTGGTTTCCATGACACGGGGGACAGCATCCTCTTCTGACACTGCGACTCGGGACTGGGTTTTCTGCTGGATATTTATGTTGAGCATCTGTACGTTAATAGACTTAATGTGATCAAATGGAAGCCTGATGAGGGTTTGCAGTAGTGTGTGTTGTGGTGTGGTGTGTGTGTGTGTCCCTTCCGGCGTGTGTGTGTGGCCCAAACTGGGTTTAGCGGTTACCCGTAGGGTCCGAGCTGTTCCAACCCACACCAGGATAGGTTCCGCCTGCTGGCGCTTCATCAGTCTCCGCCATTCCTTTCCACCGAAAAGACACACTCCGAGCTCACAAGGCTCCCTTTCCTTCACTTCTCCCGCAACGGCATCTACCTTCACAAACAGCTTCCTATGGACACATGATTTAGAGCATATATCATTTTAACAAAATTATTTAAAAAAAAACAAGACCTCTACCATTTATTTTCTGTATCCAAGCAATACAGTGACTGATCAACACGTGAGCATTTTTTTATGCTCACCCTGACTGCGATTTCGTTGCTTCAATGATAAACAGTTTAAAACATGAAATTGTTTTTTTACTATTTGAAACAATAAGTGTTTGCTTATGTGGACTATTCGGTTATAACTGTAATTTATTTCTGTAGATGCCGCATGCTTGTCTTTTCCAGCGGCATCATTACTGCCGTCTTCAGTGTCACATCTGATCTTCAAGAAAAAATCCTTCTAATATGATGAATTTGTGATGCTCACCGCAACCCCTTTTATTGGAGTCTATCCCTTGTTGAAAACGAGGTTACTCACTGCCTTTTTTAACACGTTTGTTATTTACGACGGCCGCTTTAAATCTTGTTCCCCCCCGTGTCAGTAACGCCATTCTATTCATTTTTGCCCAACCCGGTTTTATTTCACAATCCAATTTTGTGTTCTTTGAACTTTTTCTATTCATCTGTGGCCTCCGGACCCCACACGTGTCTCAGGTTTCCACCAACAAGATATGCCATGTATCCACAAAACATTGATAATACCTCAGGGAAATTTTTCTTGGCCGCCCTCCCCAGGCATCTTAAGGAAATGATTTCGGAAGATCATGATGCCACTGACGGCTGGCGTAATGGATTGGTGAAACATTACAGCTGCACAGCACAGAAACCTACAACTTCCCCCTTTCCCCGACTATTCCCCCTTCGCACAACGCCTGTTTAAATTTACCCACAAATCAATTTTTCACATTTTTTACTTTCTTGTTTTTGATCACTTAATATGCAGGCCTTGGCTTGGAGCCCAGCGAACGGTTGCACCCCTCTTTTTTACCCCAAACCCTTCAAAAACCGGGCATCTCCAACCCTGCTCCTGGGAGACCTTTCAGGTTTCCACACATGCTCCTCACCCCACCCCTGTCTGGTATTTATCACGGTGTGTTTGTTGATTGGGGTTGGAGTCTGCCAATATGTTAGGATGGGAGCTCTTCCATAGCAGCAGGTTGGAGACCCCTGCCTTTTCAACCTCTTTTGAACGGTAGTGTCTATTACAAACCTTACAACCATATGTAATAATAAAAACTGGCGTTTTTTAGAGTTGCACCTCCCCACCAAATATCAAACATTAAATGTATCTATCGTCTAGCAAAATGTCTCTTAAGGTGACGTCTCTGCTGAGAGCCTGCAGTTCGTTTTTTGGAGAGGGCATTAATCTTCAGGTTCTCTGAGGATCAGCACGTGTGTTTCTGCCTCAGAACCCCTCCCCACATGGAACGCCCACGCTCCAGGAGTCCAACCTTCAGGCCGGCACCCGCGGAACAAGAGCAGAACCGACCCTGCACGAACACGAAAGAACACGGAACTTACCACAAAAAAACCTCATCATTCCGTTCGAACTAGCATTAGAGATACATACTTCCGACACTAGGGTACTCTAAATCATCTCCTGCAAAACATTCTGGAAAACACCTCCACACCAAAGGAACATTCCCCCTCACACCCACGGACCGCAAACCCCCTACCATTAAAACCAAAAATCCAAAACAAATATCTGTCCAACGAGGTCAGAAAAAAAAACACATCACCCTCATTCAAAAGAAGAAAATTCCATGTTGGTTTTCATTTCCCCCCCATCCAGGATAGTTTCCTGGTTTTAGTCATTAAGATAAATACTACAAATAAGATCAACCAAACATATCATTTTTGCTTGCTCAGTGTTTTTTGTAGTTATCCAGATGTTTAGATATTTGAAAACTAGGAAAAACAAGGGACAAAAAATACTGAGGGGAATTATGGAAAATCCTTTTTTTGCAAGTGCATGCAACATTTTTAAAGCCACACGGACTTTATGAAGAGGACCCAATTTTAAGGAAACCAACACTTTTAGAAAACCTTTATCCTTAATTATTTTCAGGGGCATCATTTTATACCATAGAACGTTTAAGCAAAACTTTAGGAATTTCAGTAATCAAGTGTGGAAACTATTTTGCAAAGCATGCTTTTAATTTATAATATTCCACTTTTACTCATTATGCCAAAAATATCCTGGAAAATGGTCTCCCGCATGGTGTTCAGTTAGGGTCATGCAATTAGGCGTACACAAAAAAATGCTTGTACATTACACGTAACCTTCTCTTTATGTATACATTTTTTTTTGTTATAGGCCTAATTTCATTGACAAAAGTAAAAAACTATGGATGTCGCTCAGTGTTGGAGAAATTAGTAGCAGTAAATCGTTTAATTGACAAAATTTATTAAAAGTATCTGGTAATCAAATTTTACAGTTACTGAGAATAAAAAACTATGAGTAATCAAAAAAAATCTAGTTATGAAAATGTTAACCCATTACGAAGCGGGGTGGACTTTTTATGAATTTGGGATTTGGAGGATGATTGTTCCTTTACAAAACAGGGGACGGGCCTGGTTTCATGTCAAGATATTTGTGTGTTTTCCTAATAACATCTTATTATCTAATTAATGGGGCTAATAAACATGACAATTACTCTTTTTGTGTTACTAAGTTCAAACAATATGCTGAATTGCTCTGTTGCGCTTGGCCCAAAATTATATTAGCTTAAACAAAACAGCGCGTGACATAACTGACACACAACCACAAAGTAGTGTACTTCAGTTTTTACAATTATTACACCACAATCGTTTCACCAAGAACGTAAAATTCTGAAAAGCATCAAAAATGCCCTCCGGATTTTTTTACGTTTTCAATCCATGTTTTTTTTTTTTTACCAGTGGAAAACTCAATGAACGCTTTTTTTTTTTGGCCACTTTAATAATAAGATAAACATTAAGGCAATTGCAAAAATCTTTGTTACTCCATAATTTCTCTTTTTTTTCTCAGTAATGCCAACCGAAACCCCGATTACAACTATGGGGATGTAAACCCCAAAACATGATCGCACCACAACAAAAAAACAGTCCCCTGAATTGTGAAGCTCGCAAAGTAGCATTATCTATTTTTATTAACTCACTCTGGGCAGCTTCCGTACAAAAACCTTTTGAAGGCAAAGAGATGTTGAATAGACCAATGGAATAAAACAAAACAATAATCAAAAACACACCTAAAGATTTGTCGCCGGCGTGTTTTCATTGGTTAGAGGAACATTAAACGGTCAGCTCAGGGACAACACACAAAGGAGCACGGAAAATGCAATTGCAGTCAGAGATGAACCCTCTATTACTCACCATTCAGGTTTATTTAAAGGGGAATCTCAGATAGAGGTTTGAAAGGGAACAATGTCACGTATTCTTTCCTTCATTTCATTCCATGAACATTCTGTGCGCTCTTTTTTCCATTGCAAAATCAAACAACTTTCAACTTTAGTTCTGAAGAGACCTGAAAAGGATTTGGTTTCAGATTTGTAAAAAATAAGACAAACAAATGTTAAATGTTTAATGCAAAACCGCTAATTGCCAAGGGCAAAATTGCTTTTTAAAAGTAAATCATTAACAACTATTGGACTTAACCAAGTAGTATTTACGGGGACACAGTGATGAGTAAAACAAACAAACTTGGCTGAATTAAGGACACCAAAAAGAGGAAGGAAAACAGGACAAACCGGCTTTCGCAGACTCATTTGATTCATATTGGGAACTTTCAGAGCGGTTGATCGAGCAATCATTTGATTCAGGATCGGGATTTTGGTGAGGGTTTGCGACTTCAATTTGATGGTCAGATCGCGAATATCAGTGCTGGTATAGTGAATCATTTGTTTCAGATTGGGGCATCGGAGTGAGTTCATGGATCTTTTGATTCAGATCGGAACTTCAGTGCGAGTATAGTGAATCATTTGTTTCAGATCAGGACTTCGGTGAGGGTTCGTGAATTACAATTTGGTTTCAGATCGGAACTTCGGTGTGGGGTCGATAATTCATTATGATTCAGGATTCGGGACTTTCATTGCGAAGATAGGTGAATCATTTGTTTCAAGGATCAGGGGACTTTCGGTGAGGGTTCGTGAATCAGTTGACTTCATGATCGGGACTTTCAGTGCGAGTTAGTGGCTTCTTTTTGATCTCAGATCGTAAAACTTCGAGAGCGGTATATCGCGAATCATTTGATTATGGATTGGTGGACTTCAGAAGGCGAGTCGTGGATCTTTTTTTTCTTTTTTTGATTCAGATCGGCAAACTTCAGTGCGGGTATAGTGAAATCATGTTGATTTTCAGATCGGGGACACCCTTCAGTTTGCGGCTTCGTGGATTTTTGAATTCAGATCGGGAACTATCCCATGCGTATATCGAGAATCATGTGATTTCAGATCGGGGACTTCAGAGGCGGAAGTTCGTCGGATCTTTTGATTCAGCTCGGTAACTTCAGTGCGGGTTATAGTGAAATCACTTTGTTTCGATTCAGTACTTCGGTGAGGGTTCGTGAAATCATTTGATTCCAAGAATCGGAACATTCAGAGCGAGTTCGTGGATCTTGTTGAATCATCTCGAACTTCATTGCGGGTAGTGACTCATTTGCTTCCGATCATCTGGACCGTCGGTGCAGGCTCATGGATCCATTTGCTTCAAGATGCGTGACTGCAGTGCGGTTCGTGATCTTTTGATTCATATCAGGACTTCGTGAGGGTTCCGTGGAATCCTTTGATTCAGATCGGCGACTTTCAGTGCGAGGTTCGTGGATCTTTTGATTAGATCCGAACTTCCGTGCGAGTATAGTGAATCATTTGTTTCAGATCATGACTTCGGTGAGGGGTTCGTGAATCATGTTAGTTTTCAGATCTTTCACTTCTCGGTGGAGGTTCGTGAATCATTTGATTCAGATCGGGACTTCCAGGTGCGGGAGTTATGTGATCATTTTTTCAGATCGGAACTGCGGTGTGGGTTCGATAATCCCATTGATTCAGATCGGAACCAGTGCTAGTACGTGAATCATTTTGTTTTCAGGATCAGGACTTCTGGTAGGTTTCGTGAATCAGTTGATCTTCAGACGGGCACTTCAGTGCGTTCGTGGATCTTTTGATTCAGAAATCGGAACTCCGCTCCGTATATCGAGAATCATGTGATTCAGATCGGGACTTCAGAGCGAGTTCGTGGATCTTTTGATTCAGATCGGAACTTCAGTGCGGGTATAGTGAATCATTTGATTCAGATTGGGACTTCAGTGCGAGTTCGTGGATCTTTTGATTCAGATCGGAACTTCAGTGCGTATATCGAGAATCATTTGATTCAGATCGGGACTTCAGAGCGAGTTCGTTGATTCAGATCGGAACTTCAGTGCGGGTATAGTGAATCATTTGTTTCAGATCAGTACTTCGGTGAGGGTTCGTGAATCATTTGATTCAGATCGGAACTTCAGAGCGAGTTCGTGGATCTTTTGAATCAGGTGATCGGAACTTCATTGCGGGGTATAGTGAATCATTTGATTCAGATCTGGACTTCGGTGCAGGCTCATGGATCATTTGATTCAGATCGGGACTTCTTTGAGATAGTTCGTGGATCTTTTGATTCAGATATTTGCTTCGGTGAGGTTTGTGTGAATCATTTGATTCAGACTCGGGACTTCAGTGCGAAGTTCGTGGATCTTTTGATTCAGATCGGGGAACTTCATTCGCGGGTATAGTGAGATCATTTGTTTCAGATCGGGACTTCAGTGCGAGTTCGTGGGATCTTTGATTCAGTTGAACTTCATTCGCGGCGTATAGTGAATCATTTGATTCAGATCGGGACTTCAGTCGCGGTTCATTGGATCTTTTGATTCAGATCGGAACTTCATTGCGGTATAGTAACGTCATTTGATTCAGATTGGGACTGCAGTGCGAGTGCGTGGATCTGTGGATTCAGATCGGAACTTCGGAGTGTCTATTGAGAATCTTTTATTCAGATCGGAACTTCATTGCGGGTATAGTGAATCATTTGTTTCTAGATCGGGACTTCAGTGCGGAGTTCGTGGATCTTTTGATTCAGTTCGAACTTCATTGGCGCCATATAGTGAATCATTTGATTCAGATCGGGACTTCAGTGCGAGTTCGTGGGATCTTTTGATTCAGATCGGAACTTCAGTGCGTATATCGAGAATCATTTGATTCAGATCCGGGGACTTCAGGCGAGTTCGTGGATCTTTTGATTCAGATCGGAACTTCAGTGCGGGTATAGTGAATCATTTGATTCAGATTGGGACTTCAGTGCGGTTCTGGGATCTTTTGATTCAGATCGGGAACTTCAGTGCGTAATATGAGAATCATTTGATTCAGATCGGGACTTCAGAAGCGAGTTAGGTGGATCTTTTTGATTCAGATCGGAACTTCAGTGCGGGTATAGTGAATCATTTGTTTCAGATCAGGACCTCAGTGCGAGTTCGTGGATCTTTTGAATCAGATCGGAACTTCATTGCGGGTATAGTGAATCATTTGATTCAGATCTGGACCGGGCAGAGGCTCATGGATCATTTGATTCAGATCGGGACTTCAGTGCGAGTTCGTGGATCTTTTGATTCAGATCGGAACTTCATTGCGGGTATAGTGGATCATTTGATTCAGATCAGGACTTCGGTGCAGGCTCATGGATCATTTGATTCAGATCGGAACTTCGGAGTGTGTATTGAGAATCAGTTGATTCAGATTGGGACTTCGGTGCGGGTTTGCGAATCATTTGATTCAGTTCGGAACTTCGGAGTGTGTATTGAGAATCAGTTGATTCACATCGGGACTTCTAGCTAGCAGGAAACACAACTAAAGTTCTATCTTCCTAAAATAGTAAAACAATCCAAACAAATCATCTTTAAAAACAGAAAGAAAAGTCACTTACAAAATTAGATCGGATGAACATTAAATAAATCTGACCAAAATGTCTCTAAGTATCTATTGTCTCTAAAAATGTCTTGAATACTTTCAGAAGCTTTTTGTGGAATTTGGATTAATTAATTAATCTGCTGTTAGAGCTCTTCATATTTAAGGAGAGGACTATAGTTTCCAAAGACATCGCTTGCCAGGGGCGTCACTAGGCCCTTTTAAGGGAGGCTTCAGCCCCCCTAAACTTCTGCCCAGCCCCCCTAAAAATTATTTGATTAATTAATTTGTGATTAATTAGAAGTTTCGGCTCCTCCCCTCATCTGAGTCTGCATAGATTCAGCTATTTCAATCCAAGAGCGCCGAGCAGAGCGAACATCAGAGAGTACAAGGTGTGTGTGTGCATTTATTGATAGATTGCTATGATATGACATCTGCATCGGTGCAGTTCTTGTAATTGCAGTTTACATAATGTTACTGGACCAATACACGGTTCTGTTTCTCATCCAATACCAATACGTCTTCGCTGCGTTCACCTTCACCTTCATCATTTGATTCAGATTGGGACTTCAGAGCGAGTTCGTGGATCTTTTGATTCAGATCGGAACTTCATTCACCTGTATAGTGAATCATTTGTTTCAGATCAGGGACCTCAGTGCGAAGTTCGTGGATCTTTTTAGATTCAGATCGGAACTTCAGAGCGAGTTCGTGGATCTTTTGAATCAGATCGGAACTTCATTGCGGGTATAGTGAATCATTTGATTCAGATCTGGATTTCGGTGCAGGCTCATGGATCATTTGATACAGATCGGGACTTCAGTGCGAGGTATCATGAATCTTTTGATTCAGATCGGGAACTTCATTGCGGGTTCATATGTGAATCATTTGATTCAGATCAGGACTTCGGTGCAGGCTCATGGATCATTTGATTCAGATCGGGGCTTCGGTGCAGGTTCACAAATCCTTTGTTTCAGATCGGAACTTCAGTGCAAGTTTGTGGATCTTTTGATTCAGATAGAGAACTTCCAGGGAAGGGTGTTGTGTGTTCGGAGTGTTGAGAAACATTTGATTCAGATCGGAGACTTTTGGTGCAGGTTTTCAGTGAATCATTTGATTCAAGTTGTGACTTCGGTGCAGGGTTCGTGAAATCATTTGATTCAGATTGGGACTTCGGTGCATGTATTGAGAATCGTTTGATTCTAACAATATAACAATTAAAACATTAAGGCAGTACACTTAAAGTAGTAAAGAGAGAGAGAGAGAGAGAGAGAGAAAAAAAGAATAAGCACACAGATTTGTTGCCCGGGTAACAACAACAAAAACAAGGTAATAAAAGTACATCATTAAGAAGACACAAAGGAAGAATATAAAGACACTGTTTTCATAGCGTTCAAATAAACAGAACTTTGGATAGTTTCCACATACTTGTCTAAGTCAACCTCTGAATAAAGAAAAAAGAAAAGGTTTAGAGCCAGTAATCTTTTTGTTTATGAATGTGAAAATTTAGCTAAGAAGAAAACATACATTAATTATAATATATTTCCAGTATTCTCTTTTGAATAGTCAAGCAATCCCAAAGCGTCATTAAAACAAAAAGAGAGAAGGCTCACTTACAAAATAACACTGAATAAAATGCCAAAAAGTGTTTCAGTGTAGGAGCATTGCCAAAATAAATGAAGTCTTCTTCCGAAGAATGACAAAAACAGCAACTCATTTCAATGTCTGACTTATATTTCCTAAGAAAGGCTTTAGTTGGGTAACATTTGTATTGTGATTAACTTAAAATTGTTATTTCTTTTACTTTATTGGTAAAAAGCAGATATTCTATGAGAGCAAGGTCCATACTTTCCTCCCAAGGTATGTGTGCTCCACAGATATTTATTCCAATAAGGTATTATGTAAAGGAATTGTTATGTATCTCTCTCTCTGAAAAAAAGCGTCTAATTTTATAGTAATTTACTAACAACATTTTGTTGATGTGCAGAAAAGCAAACACTTCCGATCATTTCTTGTAAGAAATCGAGAGTAGCGTTGTAGTTGGAAAAGTATGCCTTGTGAATTAAAAAGCTTTCCAACGCTAAAGCAGAAGTGTTTTAAACCAGTGATTGATTCTCTTGAAAGAATATTCTTATTTTTCCATAAATAATATCTGTGCGGAGAAAAGTTGTGTGAGACTTTGTGGTGTTTGTGGATCTTTTGATTCAGTTAGAACTTAGGAGCATGTATCGAGAATCTAGTTGATAGCAGATTGGGACTTCGTGCGGTTTGTGAATCATTTGATTCAGATCGGGACCGGTGCGGGTCCGTGAATCATTTGATTCAGATCCCGGAACTTCGATAACGGGTCCAATGAATCATTTGTTTCGGATCGGGACTTCGGCGTGTTGTAGATCTTTTGTCTCCATTGGGACTTGAGCATGTATCGAGAATCAGCTGATTCAGATTGGGACTTGGGTACTTGGGTTTGTGAATCATTTGATTCAGATCGGGACTTGAGTGCGGGTCATTGTGAATCATTTGAGGCTCAGATCCCGGGTGCCGTGTTGGGAATCCTTAGAATCATTTGATTCAGATCCAGGCCAAGTCTGAGGATAAATTAGATCATTTGTTTGGATCGGGACTTCAGAAGCGTGTTTGTAGATCTTTTGTCTCCATTCCAGACTTCAGAACATGTATCGAGAATCAGCTGATTCAGATTGGGACTTGATTGCGGGTTTGCGAATCATTTGATTCAGATCAAGGGACTTGAGTCTGGGTCCGTGAATCGATTTGAATCAGATCAGGTGTACTTCAGAGTGGGTCTGTAGATCTTTGATTCAGAATCGGGAATTCGGTCGCAGGTCCGGTGAATCATTGTTTCAGGATCGGGACTTTGGAAGTGTTTGTGATCTTTTGTCTCCATTCGGAACCCGAACGTATGTATCGAGAATCAGCTGATTCAGGCTGGGGACTTCATTGCGGGTTTGCGAATCATTTGATTCAGTTCGGAACTTCAGAGTGCGTGTATTGAGAATCAGTTGATTCACATCAGGACTTCTAGCTAGCAGGAAACACAACTAAAGTTCCTATCTTCAAAAAATAGTAAAACAATCCAAACAAATCATCTTTAAAAACAGAAAGAAAAGTCACTTACAAAATTAGATCGGATGAACATGAAATAAATCTGACCAAAATGTCTCTAAGTGTCTATTGTCTCTAAAAATGTCTTGAATACTTTCAGAAGCTTTTTGTGGAATTTGGATTAATTAATTAATCTGCTGTTAGAGCTCTTCATATTTAAGGAGATAACTATAATTTCCAAAGTCATCGCTTGCTATGATTTTCAAGAATTTAGTTGAGATACTATAACATGTCCCTACCAAGGTTTATTTTTTATCAAACATCTCAAAGAGGACTATGCTGATTGATTTGTGTCTTTATCATTTAATGTGTTTTTGATTATGATGGCGCTTTTTACTGCAAATGCATTTTCCAGTAACATTAATACAAACAACAGAAGTATAAAAAACATAGCATTTGTTCTTTAAATCAATTAATTACATCATCAAATCAAATAATTACATCAGAACTACATCAAAAAGAATATGGTTTCATGGGGTGAGAAAGTGTTACATGTCATGTTACAGAAAAACAAAGCTAAAATATCGGCTTTATTCACAATAATCAGAATGAAGAAATAACAATAATTTTCATTTTCTCAAAATATTCACGCCAATATGTTGGTAATAACGATTTCACATAAATAACCATCATATTCACAGCCTGCCTGTCTAAGTCCCACAACATCACATCAGAATAGCAGCATCTCTCAGAACCTTCCAGAAGCATCACAGCATAGAATAAGGAAAGCAAGTTCAGTTCAGATTTAATCTCAGCCAAGTAAAAAAAAACTAATCTTTTCTGCTTTTTTTAAGGTAATTCTACCCTACCAGATAGGAGGAACCTTCTGTTTGTAGATCTACACTCTTTAAAAATAAAAAGGTGCTTAAGGTTCTTCACTTCATGGCGCTATCAGAAAGAAGCAATTTTGGTTCCACGAAAAGAAACCATTCAGTTAAAAAGAACCATCTCTTTCTGACTCTTTGTATACTCTGAAGAACCGTCTTTTACCACACAGAAGCTTTTGTGAGACAGAAAGGTTCTTCAGGTGTTAAGGTTCTTTATGGAAGCATTTAGACAAAAAAGGTTCTTCTATTATGGCATCGTGAAGCACCTTTATTTTTTAGGGGAGTGTAATGACCCTGCTGTTCAAGTTTGACTTTGCAGACAAGAACTGATGCCCCCCCCAACATCCCTGAAACATTAAAAACATCACTGAACCAACACCAGATTCCTTCATAGGTACAAAACCTGGCTCCCTCTGTGATGCACACTGTGGGTTAAAAGTATATGAATAATTCAAATGTCTTTGAACCTTTTGAACGAAATCTCTGCTGCTCACCAAGGCTGCATTTATTTGATAAAAAATACAGTAAAAATGTTATTTGTTTTTAGAATTTATGTTTTGTTTTTTAATATGTGTTAAAGTGTAATTTATTTCTGTGATGTGCTGCTGTATTTTCAGCATCATTACTCCAGTCTTCAGTTTCACATGATCTTCAGAAATCATTCTAATATGATGATTTGCTGCTCAAGAAACACTTCTGATTATATTCAATGCTGAAAACAGTCGTGCTGCACAATATTTTGGTGGAAACTGTGATGCATTAAAAAAAAAAAAAATCTTGAGTAAAAAAAATAAATAAAAAAAAAAGAAAAGAAATTAATACTTTTTATTCAGTAGGGATGCATTAATTCTGATCAAAACCCTGATTGCAGCAGACATTTATAATGTTACAAATGATTTCTATTTCAAATAAATGCTGTTCTTTTAAACTTTCAATTCATCTGTGAATCCTGAAAATAAAAATGCATCACAGTTTCCACAAAAAATATTGTAGCAGATTGTTCAACTGTGTTCAACAGTGATATTAAATCAGAAATGTCAGTTGAGTAAAGAATCATCATATTAAGAATGATTTTCTGAGGATTTTCCATAGATACTGAAGATTGAGTAATGATGTTGTGCTACAGCTGCACATCATAGAAATAAAATTATAGTTAAAATGTATTACAATAGAAAACTATGGAAGCTTGTTTCTACGAATTGCAAAAATTCCTTACAAATTCTGAATTTGCAGCTCTCTCGCTTCTATATCTCTTCAATTCTAAGGAAAATAGTCACAATCACAATTATCTTTTATTTTTATAGAAAGAGATGGAAAAAAATCTAAATAGCAAGAAAAAATCAGAAACATGAGAATTTTTTTTTTTTTTTTTAAATTTTTTTCCTTTTATTTCATGTAGAAACAAGCTTCCAGAAAAAAGGTATACAGTATAATAATATTTCTGCTATGATTTGGGTGAGCAGACGAGACTTCTTTCAAAAAAAACATTAATTGTAATTATTCCAAAAGCTCCTAAATGAAACATTTCCTCATTATCACTGGTAACCAAAAGAGTTATAAAGAAGTTTAAAAGCTGGAGAAATGTGCATCACTTTAATTTAACTGCATAATTTTCTCATGTGTTGCAGTAACACAAGCTGATCTCGCCCTCTTTATCTAGCACACAGAACAAAGTCTCGCCGATGATTTGTCTCAGCGCCTAAATCTCTGTGGACTCACATCCGCCTCCAGGCGAGTAGGTCCGGGGCCACGGAGGCGCTTCAGCTGATGCAGGATCGGGCTTGGGCTCATCGCTGCTCGAGGACAGAGTCACGGCTTCGCAGGAACGGGGATGGAGAGACCAACTGGCATCCGGCCTGGTGCTCCGTGCTTTAGTCTCGACCCGCTCCTCCAGCACCTGGATACTTCAGCACATGCTCTTTCTCGCCCTGCAAGATTGCAGTAAAAATGTAAAAGGCTATTACAATTTAAAACAGCTGTTTCCTGAAGTGGTGAATATGTGTTTAACTGTAATTTATTTCTTGTGATGTGCAGCTGTATTTTCAGCATCATACCTAGTCTTCAGTGTCACATGATCTTCAGAAATCATTCTAATATGATGATTTGGTTGCTCAAGAAAACATTTCTGATTAGTTATCAATGTTGAAAACAGTTCATAAAAAGTCCTAAAAGGTACACAACATTAAAAAATCTAAAAAAGTTGAATAAGCAGAATAAGAATATGTGAATAATCCAAATTCTAGACAAAAATGTCAGATAGAACCTTATAATTTAAGGCGCATAAAATATCTTTACTGTCAAAGTTGACTTAATTTAATGTGTCTTTGACAAATAAAAAGTGTTAATTTATTTTTAATTTGATTTTGAATTTCTTAATTTGTGTCCCTGCAGCACAAAAGCAGTCATAAGTAGCACAGGTATATTTGTAGCAATAGACAACAATAAGCATTGTATGGGTCAAAATTATACATTTTTTCTATGCCAAAAATCATTAGGATATTAAGTAAAGATCATATTCCATTTTAAAGAAATTTAGTAAATTTCCTACTGTAAATATATATCAAACTAATAATATGCATTGCTAAGAACTTCATTTGAACAACTTCTTTAAAGATGATTTTCTCAATATTTAGATTTTTTTGAACCCTCAGATTCTGTAGATTTTCAAATATTGTCCTCCTAACAAAACATATTTTCAGCGGAAGATTATTTTATTGAAAACCGACTTCATGATTGGTTTTTCCGGTTGCATTTTTACAGCAAACTATGAAATAGCATGATAGTTTCCACACAAATATTGGGCAGCACAACCGAGCCACCGATGATAAAGGTTGGGGGACAGAGGAGGGTCACCAGGAACGGGGATGCGGAGGAGGCTGGACGCAGGATCCTGGCGATCCGGCAGGAAGCCCAGTTTGGTCTCGATCTGGCCGACCTGCCTCCTCCAGCGCCTGGTTCTTCTGCAGCGCCTTATCGAAGCTGAGCTGCAGCCGCGCCTGAAGTACTTCTCCAGCACGCCGCTTCCTTCTCTCTCCCCGCCAGGTGTGCCTCTCCCGAGCGAGGGTGGCGCCTACCTCTCTCTGCCGTCGGCTCCAGGCGCAGCTCTCGGGCCCCCTGCAGATCTTCTCCAGCTGCCGCCCGCAGTTTCTCCGACGCCTCCCTGCGGCTGGCGCGCTTTTGGCTTCGTCTGCTTCTGCAGGCTGGAGGAAGCTGTCGATGGCGGCAGGGGATTTGGTGGATTCCGGGGTGAGTGCAGGTCACCCACGATAAGCTGCTGCTGCCGCCTGATGTCCCCTCGGAGCACACGGCGTGATCAGCCTCCTGCAGCTCAGCTCGCCTCAGAGCACGCTTTGAGACCCAGAACCTCGGCCTCGAGCACCGCAACGTCGTCACCCGAACATCGACACCCGCGGAGGAGGGTAAACCAGCGCTTACGGTGTGTGTGTGGAGGCGACATTTTACTGACCTGGACCACAAAACCAGTCATAGGGTACAC